>NC_133209.1:4534607-4547107 GCF_958299795.1 Porites lutea
GGCTACTTAAAAAAACGAAAGTTCGAGAAACCAACATTGACATTTTTGGACAAAAAGGGTTAACCCCTTTTTGGCCAAAATGTCCAATTTTTCCAGATTTTTGACTTCTTGTTTTTAATAGCCTAGCAAGGACTTATCTTAGTTCTAGAACTATCGAAAAGACGTTTTCCTGGCTTATCAATAGGTAATAAACAAGCAAAAACTTTCAGGAAAAAATTGCTCTTTTTGACCAAAATGGCCATTTTCCAATTTATTTTTTAGGTAATGTAAGCAAGGAAAATGTCTTTTACGATATTCTAGAACAAATTAAAAAGCCTTTCTAGGCTATAAAATCAAGAACTTTAAAAAGTCGAAAAATTGACATTTATGCAAAGGGGTTAACCTATTGTTTTGGTCCAAAAATGGCAATTTTTCCAAATTTTTTTTATTAACCTAATATAAGCCAGGAAAATGTCTTTTACGATATTTTAGAACGAAGAAACGCCGAGCAACTGACGTTTTTCAAAGGGGTTAACCCATGGTTTTGGTCCAAAAATGGCCATTTTTCCAATTTTCTTTTTTAGGTAAAATAAGCCAGGAAAATGTCTTTTACGATATTCTAGAACGAAAAAACGCCTTTCTAGGCTACAAAATCAAGAAGTATAAAAAGTCGAAAAATTGACATTTTTCCAAACGGGTTAACCCATTGTTTTGGTCCAAAAATGGCCATTTTCCTACTTCCTTTTTTTAGGCAATATAAGCCAGGAAAAATGTCTTTTACGATATTCTAAAGCGAAAAAACGCCTTTCTAGCCTATAAAAACAACAAGTTCAAAAACTCGAACAATTGACATTTTTTCAAAGGGTGAAAAAAAATGCCTTTCTAGGCTATAAAAACAACAAGTTCAAAAAACTCGAACAATTGACGTTTCTCCATGGGGCTAACCCATGGTTTTGGTCCAAAATGGCCATTTTCCAATTTATTTTTTAGGTAATGTAAGCAAGGAAAATGTCTTTTACGATATTCTAGAACAAATAAAAAACCTTTCGAGGCTATAAGATCAAGAACTTTAAAAAGTCGAAAAATTGACATTTATGCTAAGGGGTTAACCTATTGTTTTGGTCCAAAAATGGCAATTTTTCCAAATTTTTTTCATTAACCTAATATAAGCCAGGAAAATGTCTTTTACGATATTTTAGAACGAAGAAACGCCTTGCTAGGCTATAAAAAGAAGAAGTTCAAAAAGTCGAAAAATTGACATTTTTCAAAGGGGAAACCCTTATTTTTTGCCCAAAAATTGCGATTTTTCCAACTTTTTTTTAAGGCAATATAGCCCAAAAAAATGTCTTTTACGATATTCTAGAACGAAAAAACGCCTTTCTAGGCTATAGAAAAAAGAAGTTTATAAAGTCGAAAAATTGACATTTTTTCAAAGGGGTTAACCCATAGTTTTGGTCCAAAAATGGCCATTTTCTTAATTTCTTTTTTTACGCAATATAAGCCCAGGAAAATGTCTTTTACAATATTCTAGAACGAAAAAAATACCTTTCTAGGTTATAAAAACAAGAAGTTCAAAAAGTCGAACAATTGACATTTTTTCAAAGGGTGAAAAAAGACTATGGTTTTGGTCCAAAAATGGCCATTTTCCTACTTTCTTTTTTTAGGCAATATAAGCCAGGAAAATGTCTTTTACAATATTCTAGAACGAAAAAACGCCTTTCTAGGCTACAAAATCATGAAGTTCAAAAGGTCGAAAAATTGACATTTTTCCAAAGGGGTTAACCCATGGTTTTGGTCCAAACATGGCGTATTTTCCAACTTTTTTTTTAGGCAGTATAGGCCAGGATAATGTCTTTTAAGATATTCTAGAACGAAGAAACGCCTTGCTAGGCTATCAAAACGAGAAGTTTTAAAAGTCGAAAAATTGACATTTTTCCAAAGGGGTTAACGCATTGTTTTGGTCCAAAAATGGCCATTTTTCCTACTTACTTTTTTAAGCCAATATAATCCAGGAAAATGTCTTTTAGGATATTCTAGAACAAAAAAAGGACCTTCTAGGCTATAAAAACAACAAGTTCAAAAAGTCGAACAATTGACGTTTTTCAAAGGGGTTAACCGATGGTTTTGGTCCAAAATGGCCATTTTCCAATGTTTTTTTTTTTTTGGTAATATATGCCAGGAAAATGTCTTTTAAGATATTCTAGAACGAAAAAACGCCTTTCTAGGCTATAAAATCAAGAAGTTTAAAAAGTCGGAAAATTGACATTTTTCCAAAGTGGTTAACCCATTGTTTAGGTCTAAAAATGGCCATTTTCTTACTTCCTTTTTTTAGGCAATATAAGCCAGGAAAATGTCTTTTACGATATTCTAGAACGAAAAAACGCCTTTCTAGGCTATAAAAACAAAGAGTTTAAAAAGTCGAAAAATTGACATTTTTCCAAAGGGTTTAACCCATGGTTTTGGTCCAAAAATGGCCAATTTTCCAACTTTTTTTTTAGGCAATACAGGCCAGGAAAATGTTTATTACGATATTCTAGAGCGAAAAAACGCCTTTCTAGGCTATAAAATCAAGAAGTTTAAAAAGTCGAAGAATTGACACTTTTCCATAGGGGTTAACCCATGGTTTTGGTCCAAACTTGGCCAATTTTCCAACTTTTATTTTTAGGCAATATAGGCCAGCATACTGTCTTTTACGATATTCTAGAACGAAGAAACGCCTTTCTAGGCTATAAAAACAAGAAGTTCTAAAAGTCGAACAATGACATTTTTCCAAAAGGGTTAACCCTTATTTTTGGTCAAAAAATGACGATTTTTCCAACTTATTTTTAGGCAATATAGCCCAAAAAAATGACTTTTACGATATTCTAGAACGAGAAAACGCCTTTCTAGGCTATAAAAATAAGAAGTTTATAAAGTCGAAAAATTGACATTTTTTCAAAGGGGTTAACCCACGGTTTTGGTCCAAAAATGGCCATTTTTCCTACCTTCTTTTTTAAGCCAATATAATCCAGGAAAATGTCTTCTACGATATTCTAGAGCGAAAAAAACGTTTTTCTAGGCTATAAAATCAAGAAGTTCAAAATGTCGAAGAATTGACATATTTGCAAAGGGGTTAACCCATGGTTTTTGGTGCAGAATTGCCATTTTGCAGTTTTTTTTTTTAGGTAATATAAGCCAGGAAAATGTCCTTTACGATATTCTAGAACGAAAAAACGCCTTTCTAGGCTACAAAATCAAGAAGTATTAAAAGTTGAAAATTGACATTTTTCAAACGGGTTAACCCCATTGTTTTGGTCCAAAAATGGCCATTTTCCGACTTTTTTTTAGGCAACATAAGCCAGGAAAATGTCTTTTACGACATTGTAAAGCGAAAAAACGCTTTTCTAAGCTATAAAAACAAGAAGTTCAAAAAGTCAAAACAATTGACACTTTTTTAAAGGGCGAAAAAAAATGCCTTTCTAGGCTATAAAAACAACAAGTTCAAAAGTCGAACAATTGACGTTTTTCAAAGGGGTTAACCCATGGTTTTTGTCCAAAATGGCCATTTTCCAATTTATTTTTTAGGTAATGTAAGCAAGGAAAATGTCTTTTACGATATTCTAGAACAAAAAAAAAGCCTTTCTAGGCTATAAAATCAAGAACTTTAAAAAGTCGAAAAATTGACATTTATCCAAAGGGGTTAACCTATTGTTTTGGTCCAAAAATGGCCATTTTCCTGCTTTCTTTTTTTAGGCATTATAAGCCAGGAAAAAGACTTTTTACGATATTCTAAAGCGAAAAAACGCCTTTCTAGGCTATAAAAACAAGAAGTTCAAAAAGTCGAAAAATCTACATATTTCCAAATGCCTTAACCCATGGTTTTGGTCCAAAAATGGCCAAGTTTCCAACTTTTTTTTTTTAGGCAATATAGCCAAGGAAAATGTCATTTATGATATTCTAAAACGACAAAACGCCTTTCTAGGCTATAAAATCAAAAGTTCAAAAAGTCCGAAAATTGACTTTTTTCCAAAGGGGTTTAACCCATGGTTTTGGTTCAAAAATTGCAATTTTTTCTACTACGTTCTTTTTAAGCCAATATAAGCCAGGAAAATGTCTTTTAGGATATTCTAGAACGAAAAAATGCCTTTCTAGGCTATAAAAACAACATTTTCAAAAAGTCGAGCAATTGACGTTTTTCAAAGGGGTTAACCCATGGTTTTGGTCCAAAAATGGCCATTTTCCAATTTTCTTTTTTAGGTAATATAACCCAGGAAAATGTCTTTTACGATATTCTAGAACGAAAAAACGCCTTTCTAGGCTATAAAAACAAGAAGTTTAAAAAGTCGAACAATTCACGTTTTTCCAAAGGGGTTAACCCATTGTTTTTGGTCCAAAAATGGCCAATTTTTTAATTTTTTTTTTTTTAGGCAATATAGGCCAGGAAAATGTCTTTTACGATATTCTAGAGCGAAAAAACGTTTTTCTAGGCTATAAAAACAAGAAGTTCAAAAAGTCGAAAAATTGACATTTTTTTGGGTTTGGTTCAAAAATTGCTAATTTTCCAACTTTTTTTTTTAGGCAATATAGCCAAGGAAAATGTCTTTTATGATATTCTAGAACGAGAAAGCGCCTCTCTAGGCTATAAAATCAAGAAGTTTAAAAAGTCGAAAAATTGACATATTTCCAAAAAGGTTATCCCATGGTTTTGGTCCAAAATGGCCATTTTTCCTACTTTCTTTTTTAAGCCAATATAATCCAGGAAAATGCTTTTTACGATATTCTGGAACGAAAAAAAATACCTTTTCAGGCTATAAAAACAAGAAGTTCAAAAACTCGAACAATTAACATTTTTTCAAAGGGGGAAAAAAACTATAGTTTTGGTCGAAAAATGGCCATTTTCCTACTTTCTTTTTTTAGGCAATATAAGCCAGGAAAATGTCTTTTACGATATTCTAGAACGAGAAAACGCCTTTCTAGGCTACAAAATAAAAAAGTTCAAAAAGTCGAAACATTGGCATTTTTCCAAAGGGGTTAACTCATGGTTTTGGTCTAAACATGGCGAATTTTCCAACTTCTTTTTTAGGAAATTTAGGCCAGGATAATGTCTTTTAAAATATTCTAGAACGAAGAAACGCCTCTCTAGGCTATAAAATAAGGAAGTTTAAAAAGTCGAAAAATTGATATTTTTCCAAAGGATTAACCGATGGTTTTGGTCCAAAAATGGCACTTTTTCCAAATTTCTTTTTTAAGCCAATATAAGCCAGGAAAATGTCTTTTACAATATTCTAGAACGAGAGACGCCTTGCTAGGCTTTAAAAACAAGAACTTCACAAAGACGAACATTTGACATTTTTCCAAAGGGATTAACTCTTATTTTTGGTCAAAAAATGCGGATTTTTCCAACTTTTTTTTAGGCAATATAGCCCACAAAAATGTATTTTACGATATTCTAGAACGAGAAAACGCCTTTCTAGGCTATAAAAATAAGAAGTTTATAAAGTCGAAAAATTGACATTTTTTCAAAGGGGTTAACCCATGGTTTTCGTAAAAATGGCCATTTTCCTAATTTCTTTTTCTAGGCAATATAAGCCAGGAAAATGCCTTTTACGATATTCTAGAGCGAAAAACACCTTTCTTGGCTATAAAATCAAGAAGTTTAAAAAGTCGAAAAATTGATATTTTTCCAAAGGGGTAAACTAATGGTTTTGGTCCAAACTTGGCCAATTTTCCAACTTTTATTTTTAAGCAATATAGGCCAGCATACTATCTTTTACGATATTCTAGAACGAAGAAACGCCTTTCTAGGCTATAAAAACAAGAAGTTCAAAAAGTCGAACAATTGACATTTTTCCAAAAGGGTTAACCCTTATTTTTGGTCGATAAATGACGATTTTTCCAACTTTTTTTTAGGCAGTATAGCCCAAAAAAATGTCTTTTACCTTATTCTAGAACAAGAAAACGCCTTTCTAGGCTATAAAAATAAGAAGTTTATAAAGTCGAAAAACTGACATTTTTTCAAAGGGGTTAACCCATGGTTTTGGTCCAAAAATGGCCATTTTTCCTACCTTCTTTTTTAAGCCAATATAATCCAGAAAAATGTCTTCTACGATATTGTAGAGCGAAAAAACGTTTTTCTAGGCTATAAAATCAAGAAGTTCAAAAAGTCGAAAAATTGACATATTTCCAAAGGCGTTAACCCATGGTTTTGGTCCTAAAATGGCAATTTTTCCTACTTTCTTTTTTAAGCCAATATAATCCAGGAAAATGTCTTTTACGATATTCTAGAACGAAAAACATGCCTTTTTAGGCTATAAAAACAAGAAGTTCAAAAAGTCGAACAATTCAGATTTTTTCAAAGGGGTTAAACCATGGTTTTGGTCCCAAAATGGCCATTTTTCGACTTTCTTTTTTGAGGCAATATAAGCCAGGAAAATGTCTTTTTCGAAATTCTAGAACGAGAAAAACGCCTTTCTAGGCTACAAAATCAAGAAGTTCAAAAAGTCGAAGAATTGACATTTTTCAAAAGGGGTTAACCCATGGTTTTGGTCCAAACATGGCCAATTTTCCAACTTTTTTTTTTAGGCAATATAGGCTAGGATAATGTCTTTTAAGATATTCTAGAACGAAGAAACGCCTTTCTAGGCTATAAAATCAAGAAGTTTAAAAAGTCGAAAAATTGATATTTTTCCAAAGGGGTTAACCCATTGTTTTGGTCCAAAAAAGGCCATTTTCCTACTTTCTTTTTTTTGGCAATATAAGCCAGGAAAATGTCTTTTACCATATTCTAGAAGGAAAAAACGCCGTTCTTGACTATGAAAACAAGAAGTTCAAAAAGTCGAAGAATTGACATTTTTCCAAAGGGGTTAACCCATGGTTTTGGTGCAAAAATAGCCAATTTTCCAACTTTTTTTTTTAAGGCAATATAGGCCAGGAAAATGTCTTTTACGATATTCTAGAACGAAAAAATGCCTTTCTAGGCTATAAAATCAAAAAGTTTTAAAAGTCGAACAATTGACATTTTTGCAAAGGGGTTAACCCATGGTTTTGGTCCAAAAATGGCAATTTTTCCAAATTTCTTTTTTAAGCCAATATAAGCCAGGAAAATGTCTTTTACGATATTCTAGAATGATAAAACGCTTTTCTAGGCTATAAAATCAAGAAGTTTAAAAAGTCGAAAAATTGACGTTTTTCCAAAGGAGTTAACCTATGGTTTTGGTCCAAACATGGCGAATTTTCCAACTTTTTTTTTAGGCAATATAGGCCATGATACTGTCTTTTACGATATTCTAGAACGAAGAAACGGTTTTCTAGGCTATAAAATCAAGAAGTTTAAAAAGTCGAAAAATTGATATTTTTTCAAAAGGGATAACCCATGGTTTTGGTCCAAAAACAACACTTTTTCCAAATTTCTTTTTTAAGCCAATATAAGCCAGGAAAATGTCTTTTACGATATTCTAGAACGAGAGACGCCTTGCTATTCTATAAAAACAAGAAGTTCAAAAAGTCGAACAATTTACATTTTTCCAAAGGGGTTAACCCTTATTTTTGGTCAAAAGATGGCGATTTTTGCAAGTTTTTTTAAGGCAATATAGCCCAAAAAAATGTCTTTTACGATATTCTAGAACGAGAAAACGCCTTTCTAGGCTATAAAAAT
Source organism: Porites lutea (assembly GCF_958299795.1). Classification (NCBI taxonomy): domain Eukaryota; kingdom Metazoa; phylum Cnidaria; class Anthozoa; order Scleractinia; family Poritidae; genus Porites; species Porites lutea. The sequence continues at coordinate 4,542,220 of NC_133209.1, forward strand.
AAGAAGTTTATAAAGTCGAAAAATTGACATTTTTTTAAAGGGGTTAACCCATGGTTTTGGTCCAAAAATTGCCATTTTCCTACTTTCTTTTTTTAGGCAATATAAGCCAGGAAAATGTCTTTTACGATATTCTAAAGCGAAAAAATGCCTTTTAAGGCTATAAAAACAAGAAGTTCAAAAAGTCGAAGATTGACATTTTTTCAAAGGGCTTAACCCATGGTTTTGGCCCAAAAATGGCCACCAATTTTTTTACTTTCTTTTTTAGGCAATATAGGCCATGATAATGTCTTTTACGATATTCTAGAACGAAGAAACGCCTTTCTAGGCTATAAAAACAAGAATTTCAAAAAGTCGAAAAATTGATATTTTTTTAAAGGGGTTAACCCATGGTTTTGGTCTAAAAATTGCCCTTTTCCAACTTTTTTTTTTTAGGCAGTTGAGGCCAGGAAAATGTCTTTTATGATATTCTAGCACGACAAAACGCCTGTCTAGGCTATAAAAACAAGAAGTTCATAAAGTCGAAAAATTGACATTTTTCCAGAGGGGTTAGGCCATGGTTTTGGTTCAAAAATGGCCATTTTTCCAACTTTTTTTTTTTTAGGCAATATAGGCCAGGAAATGTCTTTTACGATATTCTAGAACATAAAAGAGCCTTTTTAGGCTATAAAAACAAGAAGTTCAAAAAGTCGAAAAATTGACATTAAATATTATTCCAACTTTTTGAGCTATTTTGAAAAAACAGCTTTTATGTCAGTAGTGTGAGCGTATGTATCTTTGTTGCTTTGTATGTTGGGATATTTGTTGCAAGAGCCAATAAGCTTGAAGGTGCTATGAGTTGATGCTTAGGAACCAATGAGATCTTGGCATCTATTTAAACATGGCATTGGTAGAGGTCGAACAAGGGCACTTTGAGACCGCCATCTTGATCCTTCACAATTTTTTCGTCTTTTATTACGGGTACAGGTGTTTGGAAGCATTACATAAAATATCTTCATGATTCAAACGCTGCGAACAGTGATGCAGCTATTTAAGGGTTCTTATTTTAGTGTGGATGCTGCTTCAAGACATTTGTGACCGATTCGGCTATCGCGAACGGTACAACGCACGTATTTATGAGTTGTGTTTTACCCGCTTTAAGGTAGAGTATAAAAGATCATATATTTTCAAAGCTCTTCCAGTGAAGCAATAATCGATATTTAGATATGGACTTTAATTTGAAAGTATGCGGCCTATAAAATGTGGTTTTACAAGTTTGAAAGGCAGTTTATTTTTTTTGAAGCTGTACCGAGTATTGTTAATTCTGTAAACAAGCTTTAAAAATATTCTCTCGCTAACAAAATTCATCAGATTTTTTTTTCCTTTCGGCAAAACAAAAAAATAATAATAAGTGAACAACATGATACATTCTTCCTGCATACTAAGCGTTATAGTTATTGAAACGTATTTTATTTAGTAAAGATGAGTAACTTAAGTTGGAACAATAGCGTTAGGGAATACAATTGGAAGAAGCTAGTTGACACGATAATTAGATACTGTTTTATTGAGTGGAGTAACATGATATGAGCAGAAATATATTTCGGCACCTTGATAATTTTCTTGGAAGTTAATAAATGTTAGGCTATCAACCTTGACATGGCATGAAACATAATTTAATTGCAGATGTTGTAATGAAGCCGAGGTGATATTTTAAAATCGTTGAGAAAATTTTGTAGTAAACAATTTACGTTTTTTTACGTACGAATTGTAAAAGGGCCAAAGACCAACATCTTCACGTGCAAATTATGTGCATGAGTTATTTTTATAATTCTGTTTACTAGATTACCGTGTGATAACTCGAATTCCCTCACGTACGAACAACGAAAGGGGGCAAAGTCCAACACTTTCACGTGCCAGTTGTGTGACTGTACATCTCATGCAGATTGACTTTTCACAATAATAATAGTAACTTCAACGTATGAAAACCTGCTGTTTCGTTTTGTAACCAATGCCTTAAAAAAGGCTCCTGTCTTTTAAGAAGCAATAGCTTTTAAAACATAAAGAAATAAGTTGTTGGGGTTAAGGACTGTTTCACTGAGTAGAATCGCACGTGAAAACCTCGTGAATTGTGATGATGCAACCATCTACCACAATGATATTCTTAACTACTCGAATTCGATGAGTCACATTTTGGCTTAAGAAACTCCGAGGAAACCTTAGAGTTTTTCTTCTAATCAACGTTTGGTGAGTAGATATTTATTTTACTTTAATAATCTGTTTAACTTGCAACAAATGTAACAGGGAAAGGCAGAGGAAAGTGAATATATAGCATGAGGATCGACGCCTTTGAGCGTTTCGCGTTTTCATTTATATACGGCAATACCCAATTTCACACAAAAACCCAGTCTACATTTAAGACGAAAAAGGTAGATTCATCACTCTTGGTAAGGATACCCTGAAGAATTAAAGTTACACTGAAGCATTCAAAATAGCTCATGCACGTTAAACGTGCCTTTGTTTAACTAGTTGAAAGCAATAAATTAATTGCTCTCTACTGGGTAAACATTCTATAGAGTGTTTTCACTCTCGTGGCCAGCATCTATGCAAATTTATTGGACCAAAAGAAAGCGTTTGCATAAGAAAAGAGTTCAACTCCCAGAGGATTGGTTTGGGACACCAACATGGCCGCCGTATTATTGTTTTGGGACACCAATATGGCCGCCGTGACGTCATGTGAAAACATTCTATTTTATGTACAGGTCTGAATTCTAACTAAACAAGAAGTTAAGATTGCTGCCTTCAATTGGAAAAACAAATTATCGATATAATTTAAAGCACAATAAACTATAAACTATCAACGATTGATTTTCTTTTTCAATGTTAATATCTTAGAGGTGATTGTTTTGTATTCGGTCGAAGTGCAAATTCTGGTGTATCACTTACCCACGGAACAATAAAATAATACACAAGCCAATGTAAACGATAATAGCATTACTGCCATTATAAACGGCGACCAGGATCTGAATTACTTTCTCCAGTACAGTGCAACACACTTGGACTCCTCTTTAGGATACTGAAAGGTGTTAACAGTGGGAAATAAAGTTAGTCACAACCCCGCAACGCTGTTTTCAGTCAAAACCAAGGAAAATCGAAATGTTTTTGCTGTATAAATCAGCTTTAGGGCTTTAGGTCAATTTGTGTACATTCCAAAGTTGTTATGGCTACCGGTTTATCCCAGTTTATACATAGGTGGTGGAGAATTCACGATTAAGACAACCTTAAGAATATCTTAACAACAAAACGAGTTATCCTTGTAATAACTCTTTTAATAGAAAACGAAATCTTTATTAGTGTTTCACAATAGCTAAACCATTTTTAGATCGCCATTTTAAGCTAGTGGGGTGAACGATGAGCTAGTTACTCTATAACATTGTACTGGAAAAATAGGAATCTACTCGCAGTCTAGTATATTGAAGTACAGCTGTTACACCGCAGTAGACTGATTAAAATAAAAAAAAATTGATCATGTTACAAGTTCTTCATGGAAATTTACGGAGCTACTAAAGGTTAAAACGACACAAATAAGACATGCGGTATGCTTACAATGTTGATGAAAGGTTTAATCCGATGACAGCTGCCTCTTTTCAACTAACCGGCTACTGGATCAATATAATACACAATGTATTGGTACTGACTGAATTTTGCGAAATCACACGCACGATTATACTTTATCTGAACAAAAATATCAAGAATTATTTACAAATATTAATTGCTTTATTATATTAAAAACTTTATTTACATTAAGTTCAAACAGTGAGTCGATATTTACTTTTGCCAGTGTAATAAATTTTGAACCAGACCTAGTCTTCGTGAATGTGAAAAGGTTTGCGATGCAACTTACTGTAAGAGGCCAAAACGTACTTTGAAGAAAAAGAGTAGTTAAGCTAAATGCTGGCAATAGTGTGCCAACGGATGCAAACTCCCAACAATGTTGGGACCTGCAGTGCATCGTAGAAAAGACACAATCATTGGAGACCATGTGTAAGGCGCATGCGTGCATGACCCCAAAAATGTTGGAAGAGTTCTGCAAACGGATCAAAAATTGTTGGGCTACGCTTCGACGACCACGAAACAAAAGATATGTTGAGAGTTGTTGGCCAACAATGTTGCGTCCATTTACACGGGAAAGATATGTTGGGAATTGTTATCCAACAATTTTGCTTCCGTTTGCGCGGGTCTTGACCAGGGAACATCACTCCCACACCTTACGGCAAAAAAAACGGCACAAACTTTGCGGAGAAGTCAGGGGAGTTTATGACGTCATATTATAAGGATGTGCCGTCATACTCTTCTCAAGCGGCCGCCACGTTAGCTAGATATCTTGAAAAAATGACAAAACTGAAGCAAAAACTGTAAAATTAAAATGACGAGAAAATCACTTTTAAGTGATTTTTCTAGGATGAAAAAACATTAGAAACGCAGTATACCACGTCACATTTCGCCTGACAAAGTTCAGAAACGAATGATGCTTACTTAGCCGTATATTTATTCAGTGTTTTCTTCTCCTTCTCTGTATAAGTTGAAACTCAAGCGATGAACGCCTGATAAATAGATCTAGTAGCTCCTACTTCCATATATTCTGGGATAAACTATGAAAAAAACTGTTATATAGTAATGTTCAGCACCTAATTGATTATCAAGTAATCATTAGAATAACTCTTTACCAGAGAATAAAATCAAATCAAATCTTAAAACTGGCGAGCAACTAAAAGTCAGAAATAGAAAATTTTCCAAAGCAATAATTTTATTAAGTTTTACTATTCTGGCGTCACGAGGTTCAAAAACTAATTTGATATCAAAATAATACTCGGAGCTCATTTACTCTCATCAAAGACCTTGCTAGTGTAGAGAA
>NC_133209.1:4552107-4624607 GCF_958299795.1 Porites lutea
AAGCCATTTGTCCCAACCTTAAACTACTTGAGCAAGTCGCTTCATATGTCGGTGAATAATTATCTGGGCGAGTGTAGAGACATTGACCGACCTTTCCACAACTTTCCGAGAACGAAAGTAAAAAAACACTCTTACCGGTTTTAATCCATCCTCGGAGGAACTGTCAATTAAAGATTTGCGGTCAAAGATCTTGAAGAGACGAGCAGCTGCAACCTTTGCTTTAACGTAGTCTGGCGCGAAGGCGCTGATCTGGCCCAGCACAAGACCACCGACCAAGATGGAAAGAACCACTCTAACAGTGACAAAAATTAGGGTTACTTGAGGCCTCTTCACATAAGCCCGGTTGACCAGGCTGATCGGTTTACCGAGAGCAATTTTATCTTGGGTTCGTATGAGAAATTTCAGCCCGGTTTTCGAGATGAGAAAAGGCCGAAGACGAGTTGTGGCGCAAAATTCGAGAAACACAGCCTTCATGGCGAAACACAAAGTTATAACTTTCGCGCCTATTATAGCTTTGGCAACTCTTATAGCTGTGTCACTGTTGCCAAATGGTATAATTATGATGTGGAAAATACAGTAGCAAAAGCAAGACGATGCAGAATTCATCTCGCTTTCAACACGGTAACCGGGCTAAAGGGTTAATCAGAAAAAATTTTCCAGCCCGCTTACAGCTGCTTACCGAGTTCCCAGTTAGAAAAACCGAGACCTCTGGAACCGAGCCAGCCCGCCCTATCCCATGAACATATCGAAAAATTTACAAGGGATTAAAAGGTAACGCGAGATCTCGCAAACTGGGCCAGCCAAGTCAACCGAAACGATATGAAAAGGCCCTTAAGCCCTTAGGGGACGTAGGGTCGCAAGGGCGCTTACGATGTAGTGGAATCAAAGCGCAACGGACTCGGATTCGGAAGATCCAGAAGGGTTCCGGTTTTTTCTTCCGAGTCTACTGCTGACTCCGTCGTCCTCATGAAGATTTTTAGAACTGGAAGCAGAACAGGAGGGATAAACCAATCACATTGCTCATTCCCACGCTTCGTGATTAGTTTAGTATTTCCCCTTGTGTTATGTCATGACCAATCACAGGAAATATCAGGACATGCGAGCAAGACACAAAACGTGAAATAGAAAAACGGATTTTAACGCCTACAAATACATCCTTCAGACTTTATGTATCTTTCCTTTTCGTCTCTTTTTTTTTTTCTGGGGGGGGGAGAGGGGAAGGGGGAATCGGAAAAAAAACCGTTCTCATGAAAAGCGATTTTGCATGCGCACGCTTCATTAGCAAAATAGGCCCCTGTTAACAAGAACAGTTGCTCTTGTTGGAATGCCTTTTTTCTGTTTTCAAAGTGTATTACAAAGAGAGTTTGATTGAGCCTATCTGTTTCATTAGAGGAATTGGCTCTGAGTAGCCAGAGCTTTGCCTTTGCTTTTGATGATGCCATTTTTTACCCCTAACTCTTGGATGGTAAACATGAGAAGTGAGTATTCTGAAACAATCCAGCTTGCTTGAAATGTGTTCCTAGATCCGAAAATTAACATGTTTTAACACTTTTCCCCTTTGAACACCGTTATATCTTAAAATAAAAATTTTTTTCTCAGAGATTTGCTCGGTAAATTTAACATCAAGTGACTGTTTGCAGTAAGAATTCAGACACGTTTTGCATCTATTTAGTGCAGAATAACAACAAAAAGAAGAATCAGTAAGAAAAGAATGAAATAAGATAGCGATTAAATCAAAAGGGACTCCCCAAATACAATCATCAGTTGCTCGTGATAATTATCTTACAGTCAAGGCGGGTCAAGCGTTCCCGTCGCTAACGAACTAATGAATTCATTAATAGAAAATGATTTCGTTTGTTGATTCAATAGTCCATTCATAAAATGAACAATTCGATATTCATAGTCAGCCTCGATTAAATAATCGAATGTTGATTCCATTACTGTTTTTTGAAAAACTACACTTTCCACAGGTCGAACTCAGAATTTTGTTTTTCCTTCTTTTTTGTAAGAGTCGAGTGCGGGCGAGGTCTGAAGTTCAAAACCAAACAAACAGTTACATGTACGCCATTTTGCTGACAGTAATCAGTGCAACAGACCTGACCTCTTAGAAAATACGAAAACAAGATGGTAAAACTGAGGTCAATGTATGTGCGGAGATTGGTGGATTTCGTTCCTCGGCCTTTGTGAGTTTCTTTGCGTTTGCGGTCTGTCTATTCTGGCTGTTATTTCTATTAAGCAAAAGGGAAGCACCTACGATTGAACGTAACAGACTAGAATAAAGAACAGGTAGATTTTGTTTATAAACCACATCAACATTAATTATTGAATCGAGTTCCAATTATACTATTGGATTATTCATTTTATGAATGGATGATTGGATGGACAAACCATTTATGAATTTATTAGTCCACTAGCGACAGGAACGCTTGACATGCTTTGACTGTAAAAAGTTAAATTACAACTCACAGAAATTTTGAAGATTGCTCTCCCTTCGTCGTGATCTTTCATCTTCTAATTTAAATTGGTTCCTATTGTATCTTAGGTCCTTTTTGATCGAATATCCTAAAACGTCTCAAGATTAGCTGAAAAGTCTTCACGACTGTATTGCACATCATAGTGCACATAGTTGCAAACTTCAAGCATGCCTAAATGGTTACACATTCCAAACACATTTGTGCTGACAATTTGGCCTCCTTCATGTAAGTAGCAAAGTAATTTATCGCTTATAGGATTATTACATCATAAGTTGAGATTATATGAAGTACTTAAATCAATTTTCTACACTCTCACATAGTGTCTACGTCCTTCGCACTAGACACAATAAAACGGTAAAAAGGAAACTCATGAAATCTGGCGTTAGGTTTCTTAATTAAGACCACGTTGAAGGCGGATTTCTCGGCGTTTCCAATGGAACGCACCCTGAGTTTAGTATACGAACTACATTTCATTACCTGCACACATACACCAGAATATAACCAAACGATTACAACATGGATGTGGTAAAAAAAAATAGATGTTCAGTACACAACTTACTTCATCATTTCATTGAAGGTCATTTCTTTCTCTGCCACAAGATAGCCTCCATACTTGAATGCTACTGCATTAGCGAGGAACATAAACGCTTCGGACATGCCGAAAGATATCCCTTCAAGTTGTGCGTTTCTCAAAGCTTTCCTGCAAAACAAAAAGCGCGTTTTAAGGTAAGACTACCGCGAACAGTATAAAAGAAACGCGTAAGGAAGTGGTTTCGAGTCTTGCTCCAACCAGTAACTGACTTTTTTACTGTTTGTTCGCCCTAAGTTGTACTCCCCTACTGAAACAGCAAGTTTTCTTGTCATTTTCATTCAGCGTTAAACAAAATAAAATGCTACAGCCATAAGGTGTGTCTGTTCGATATATTTTAGATAAAGGCCCGTTGAATACCTTACTTACAGATTTCCTTCCCTTCGCACATAATACCTATCCTTTTATATAAAAATAAACCTGAAATAATCACCCTTTTCGGGTAAGTTTAAAAAAGGACTATATAATTTTAAATATCATGAAAAGAAAATAATGTTACTTACTTATATGGAGCCGATAAAGCCTGAGCGTATTTGTCAAAGAATGTTTTCTCTTTGACCAAAGACACAACAGTTCGGATATTAGCTATTGTTTCAACGGCTATCTGTAAAGGAAAAAATAAAAAACAATAGTTTGATAAAAACTTCCTTTAAATATATGAACTAACGTTTAAGCTGCTTTTACCGACAAGAACGTAAAGCTAAGGCGCTTTCAAAACGTCAGAACTGTCCGGCAAGATAAGTCTAACTAAGAGCCATCAAATCCGTGTATTATACCATTTACGAACGGCTAGATAATCTTGATTAATAGTGGATTTCTCCTTAACCTCAATATCCACGTACAAATTCTGCAAACTGATCTCCATACATTTCCTTACAGAATTAGTCGAGAGAATTTGAAAAAAGATCAATGCATTTTCCACCAGGTGAATATTTTATCAATTCTCATAACCTATTCTCTTGATTGTGTATTGATATAATTGTTTAGGACAAAATTGGTAATTATCACTCTTTGGACTTATTTAGGAGAAAATTGATTAATTGTAAGCCTGTAACCCCATTTAAACTCTTGCGACACCTTTTAACCTCCTCTAACCCCTTATTACTCCCTGTAACCCCTTGTAACTCAATGTAACCTCTTGTAACCCCTTCTAACCCCTTCTACGAAAGAGAGACGAAACCAGAGATGGACTTATTTGTTGAAAACTAAAGCTGCCCAAGATAGATTGATTGACAAATTCATCGAAACAAGTGTCAATATCTTCAATATTCTTGGGCAGCTTGGGACCGATTTTCGCCAATGAATTTATTAAAACCTTTCACAATTTCACTCGTATCAGTTTATTTCTTGCCCCCAAGTTCGAGTTCATTTATAATCGCTTTTTCAGATTTGCGACCCGTCACCTCATCAATGATCTCCCAGGTCTTACGTGAGTTGTAACCAAATGTAACCTCTTGTAACCACCTGCAACCCCCTATAACCTCTTGTAACCCCTTGTAACCTCCTGTTACCTCTTGTTACCTCCTATAACACCTTGTAACACCCAGTAACCCCCTGTAACCTCTTGTAACCCCCTGTAGCCCCTTGTGACCCCTTGTAACCCACTGTAATCCCTTGTAAACCCCTGTAACCTCTTGTAACCCCCTGTAACCTCTTTTAAGCCCCTGTAAACCCCTGTAAGCTTTAACCCTAACCCTAACCCTACCCTTTCCCCCTGTAACCCCTTGTAACCTCTTGTAAACCACTTTAACCCCCTGCAACTCTTTGTAAACCCCTGTAACCTCTTGTAACCCTCTGTAACCCCCTTGTAAGCCGCTGCAACCTCTTGTAACCCGCTGTAGCCCCTTGTAGCTTCCTGTTATCTCTTGTAATCCCCGAAAACACCTTGCAACACCCAGTAACCCCCTGCAACCTCTTGTAACCTCTTGTAACCCCCTGTAGCCCCTTGTGACCTCTTTTAACCCCATGTAACCCCCTATAATCCCTTGTAACCCCCTGTAACCCCTTGCAACCTCTTGTAACCCCCTGTAACCTTTTGCACCCAATTGTAACCCTTGTAACCATCTATAAGCCCTTGTTACCCCCTGTAACCCCTTGTTACCCCCTGTAACCCCTTGTATGGTATGGTATGGTATGGTAACTTTATTTATACACGGTAATTCCTTCAGGTAGATTTACATTCAAGTATAGAAAAACTAACTACCTACCTAATCTTGAATCTTAGATAAAAACTAAGACAATAAAGATGAAAAGAAAACACCTGCTTTTCAAGGAGGCCGTGTGTAAAAACAACATATCACTAAGTAAATTAATTGTCAATCGAAATTTATGTCTTTTAATTTTCCATTAAATAAATTACGGGATGTCAATTGCCGCACCTCCAGAGGCAAGCTGTTCCATAACACACTTCCGCTGTAAGAAATACTTCTTTAATAAAATTCAGTACGGGGTTGTGGAACAGCGAGCTTGTATTCATTCTCTCTAAGGTTATAAGTAGTTAAATCGCAGCGTCCAACAAAACGCAATGTCAGATATTCTGAAGCTGTGTTATTTACAATGCTATGCATCATTATTGCTTTACTAACTGCGCGCTGATGGAAAAGTTTCGACCACTTTAAATTTTGAAATAATTCACTAGTACTGCAGTCATAATTAGAGAAAGTTATAACGCGAGCGGCGCGATTCTGCAATTTCTGCAATTTAGAAGATAGGTTCTTAGAACAGTTTCCCCATACTACATTACAGTAATCAAAGTGTGGCTGTACCAGAGAATTGTATACGTTAAGTAGAATCTCAAAAGGGAGAAAATACGTAATACGCTTAATCGCACTTATGCCAGAAGCAATCTTCTAAGAGATTTCGTTAATATGACACTTCCAAGAATGATTTCCATCGATGTGAACACCTAGGGATTTTGAAGTCAACACTTGTTAAATCGGAAACTGGTTAATTTCAATTATGGGATTCCTTTCTAACGTTGACAGTCTTTGCCTAGACCCAATTAAAAAAAATTCTGTCTTAGTCGTGTTGTTCGCTGCAAGCCATGCACGAATTCTATCTAAATCTATGTTAACACAACGCTCTATTTCTTCAACATCATTGCTCGCGTAGGTGATACTAGTGTCGTCAGCATACATTCTAGGTTATGGGTGCATGGGGCAATTCGGATGGTCATTTTTATATAGTAAAAACAAAAGAGGCCCCAAAATAGTTCCCTGCGGGACACCACAGGGCAGGTACGTTTCAGATGACTTGTTGCAATTAACGAGACACGTTTGCATACGATTTCTCAAATAAGAACAGAACCATTGATTAGCAGGATCAAATTGTCACTCCTGGGACGTAAAAGTTTAAGATGGGACAGGTCTGGCCAGGCAATTCTGACAACTGATAAGAGCCCTTAGTGAGTCTTTTTCAAAAAAATAGAATCAAAGTCAAACAGACTACTGCAAAGACTGATCAAAAAACGTGAAAAGGGCTAAGGTATAAAATATTACGACTAGGCAATACCAGTCTTCATCAGATTTATAATTACGAAAAAAAACCGCATATACAGAATATATACTACTGTAAAACAATAAACGAAAATTACATGGTATGACGTAGTAAGGTGTGGCTACTACGAAAAATAAACCGAAAAAAAAGATAAAGATTACACAATGATTATTGTTCGTCACGTTTCTTCATTCGTGGTTTTCCTAATAAACCTGATGAAGACTGGTATTGGTCAGTCGAAATATTGTATACCTCAGCCTTTTTCACGTTGTTTGATCAGTCTTTGACACTGGTCTTTTTCACTTTAATTCTATTTTTATCTTTTTCGACTGATCACGATCTTGTTCGATCCAACGTCGAGCTACATTGATCGTCCACGGTTTTTGCAGTGCTTTTTCAAGCCTAAGTTTACATTACTGGTCATTTCAAGTTTACGTTTGACTGGTACGATACGGTGTTTTGTCGAAGTGCATTATGGGGCTGTTTTGGCAACTTCAAAATAAAAAGAAATAACTGATTGCGTTTCCAAAACGGTTCCATGAATCAATTCGACACAACAACTACCCAGTCTCCCGCGCAACCTCAAATACATCATAATCTCGTATCCAGATCTCTTGCCGAGGAAGCCGGAATCGTCAACAAGAGTTCTGGGTACGAGATTAATTACATCAAACCCAAGTGTAGCCCGCGAGCAAACGTTTCCCAACTTTTTTGTTCCCATTTTCGCGTGCGCCAAGAGAAATGGAGACGTATATCGCGGAAAACCCAGAAAGTGTTATGGAATATTCAGACATGTGCTGTTCTTCTTGGAGATTCAACCAGAATGCGACCTGCCAGACCTGTAGCCATCTGTTGCAATAAAAATGCCATAACAGTAGGTTTAATTCGCCCTACTAAGGTGGAACCATAAATCAAAAATGTCATTGTCTATAGATGACGCAGATTAGAGGAGGGTGAATAAAGCTCTTCTCACCTTGCCGGATTGAATAGTCATGTCTTCGCCCTTACCAGACATCGAGCCCTGAAACATCACCTTGGTCTGAACAGCATTGGCGAAGGCGAGAAATGGAACACAAGCCAGAACGACAAGAGACAGCTTCCAACCATAGAAGAAAGCAAACACAGTGCAGGCAATAATTGTACTCAAAGACGCGACAATACTGGAAACTCGACTTCCTGTAGCCTGTAGAACAAAAACAAACAAGAAAAACATGCTGTTTTTAACCTCATAATGGGCCATTTGTACGATGGTGTCATTTTACTACTACTACCAGAATCTTTCAGGGTCTTCTTTCCTGTAAAAATTATGGCTTTTGCTATTTAAACTTCACTGGGATTAAAGGGATTAGAGGGGTTAGAGGGGCTTACTGCGGGTTACAAATGGTTACAGGGGGTTACTTTGGGTTACAGAGGGTTACAAGTGGTTACATGTGGTTAAAAGAGATTACAGGGGGTTAGAAGAGGTCACAGGGGGTTACAAGGGCGAGTCAAGTATTTTAGGTAAGACTTTTATAAACATTTTATAAGCGCTTTAACTTTAAGCTTTAATATCCGTGCTGAGCGGATAAGATATTCCTTTTAAAAAACACTGACGGTCTGCCGTCTACCTACCCCTTTGACATCCGAAGCATGTGTCGAAAGGGCTGTCGTTAAAGCTCCTGTACTGTGCACTGGGTCATCAAAATATGACATATCCTATTGAAAAAGATGGATGAAAAAACAAGAGTTTATAGACCCCTTCACTGTTGCTGCTACCAAGTACCAGCTTAACCGACGTTTACCGATAAAGAGGACTGAAACTCTCGCTAGTTATGTCCCTTGCTCTTTCAGTCTGTTACAATGCGCTCACAACATTGCTTAAAGCACCTGAAAGAGATAAGATCAAATCGATTCACTGACCTGTCTTAAAATTGCTTGAAACGCCATCTTCCTTAGCCGTAAAGTAAGCAACTCCCCAGATTTGGCAAACATTACGGTCTTTAGAAAAAAAAAAAGGTTAAAAACAGAATTATTCACCTAAAAGGCTCCAGCCAAAAACTAAATGAGTATGAATTAATCCCTTAGTTTAGAGGTTATCTTTCTGAAGTAAAGAAAGCTGGAACAATACCTGGATAAAATATGCCAAAAAACTTGTAACAGCAACAGCAACAAACATGAGACACCAGAAATCGGACTCCTTTTTAATCTTCTGTGCATCTCGCGACGTGAAGACCTTAAAAAGGAACAGAACATGAAGAAAAAAAATTAGTCAACGGTCAAAGCTTTCAAATTATGTTTTTGTCATCTCGCAATCCGTGCAGTCGGTAACTTAGCTTTGAGCAACTTACTTTCACTTACAAAGGTAACCCAGATTATTTAGGGTAATTTGAAGCTCACCCGAATTTCCACAACGTCATCTTTAACAAGTTTTGTTGGAGTACCATTCGAAAAAAACAAATCTGCTGGACGCACCCCATGTAAATTGTAAATTGTAGTTTGAAATTTGTTTACCCACGAAGCACTCAGGAGTTGAACTCGTTTAAACGTGTCTGTGCGTTCCCGATCGGATTGGAATTTGGAAGTGTTGGTTTTTGAGGAGAGAGAAAAACCGGAGAACACGGTGAAAAACCTCTCGGACAAGGGAGGGAACCAACAACAAACTCAACCCACATTTGGCGTCTACGCCGGGATTTGAACCCGGGCCACATTGGTGGGAGACGACTGCTCCCATCACTGCGAAACCCTTGCTCCCCCTCAGACCATATACACATGTACATCTGGAGTGCACGTATAAAAACTATATAAATGTACCACTTGAGTAAGCAGAAGAACGGAAAAGTCGAATTATTGATCCCATGGAATCCGGATTACTACTAAGTGATTTTTAGTTCGTCCATTTTTGTCAAATCAACAGCCATCGCCATAACGCAGTTAAACAGAGCCAACGTAGTTACAAATCAAATATTATGACCAAGACAACAAATGATGCCACACATACAATCATCGACGGGAAACCATATAACTGGCGTGTTGAAAAATTGTTTGGTTGCGTCGGTAACGAACACTTCCATCATCGGGTCGAATATTTATAATATATCTTAGTCTGAAATGCCGTCTGTCTCTTCACCCCACCCACCCCCCCTCCCCCCGACAGGCGCCGGTTGAGGGTTGGAGGAAGAGACGGTTGACATTTCAGACTTCAATAAATCTATCCAGCACAAGAAAAATAACCGTCTTCACTCACAGTGAGGAGTTCGGATAAGAGAAATGCAAATGCAAGTGGTAAAAGGCCATTGATTATGGCGGCAAAACTTCCAAAGAAAATGTAAGGCCATTCCGGAGTGTTCAACTTCAAGATGCGCATAACTGGAGCAGGTTCCACTTCTTCTTCTAAAATCTTTTCTTCGCCACCTTTGTCTTTCTTATCCTAAGGCAAAGACCCCAAATAATAATTATTTATGTCATAAAAGCCCTTTTATCTGTATGTCAAGGTATTTCGCATGGAGTGCCTTATAGGTTCCATTCCTTTTAGCCAATCACGGCGGGTCAAGGTTAGTTGAGGCAAAAGTTATTTATATTTCCCCGTTGTTCTATGCTGCTAAAGGATTGTAGTATATTTAACTCAAGTTCCACTGTCACTCTAAATCCGTAAGGAAGAGACAACGCTTAGATTTTCTCATTGTAAAACTATACTGTACAATGTCTGTTTGTGTTTAGAATGCGCTTCTCAGCGCTTGAGAATTTGTAATTGTCTTCTGAATTTTCTTGAATCAAATTCCAGATAATTTTAAGTTGATGAGTTCCAGTATGAACCACCACTAGTTAAAGAGCTAATTTTCTTTCCGTGTCTCCACGAGATGCTTAATTTAGCAGAAAGAAGTAAATATAAAATATAAGTAAATATGTAAATAACGATGCGTTGAAATTGAGAAGAAGATCGGAGCGACAGCCAGCTGCTGTATGGATCAATCTTATTTCAGATTTTTGTTCCGGTTAGCACGAAAATCCAAACAATCTGGATTGTCCATATCCGAAAAAAGTTGGCAAAAAGGAATGTAACCATTAGCCGCTAAAGACAGAATAGAGTGTCTTTCCAGGCCACGCGAAGGTCGAGGCAATTCTCGGAAAGCAAAATTACAGGCGTCAGTAGGTAGCGGTTTGTTTGGCAAGAGGCACAAAAAAAAGCTGGGAAAACGCTTCGCACCTGAAGACTCGGGAAATTATTGGAATTTGAACAAAATGCGCGTGAAATTATTCCCTTATGTCCCTCGTCACCATTTGATTCATACATGTATACTTAATCATACGTAGGTTATATATGATCGTCCGGGTTAACGTAGTCCTGAATAGGCCTGTTGTTGCCAGTGACTGACGCTTCGGCAACTTGTGCGGTAGTCTTCTTCAAAGTCAAAGTGAGTTGCATCACGTCAGCTAATGGTATTAAAAATAATTGACCTGATTGGTTAATAAAGTCCTGATATCATTTGTCGTCTGTCAGTTATTGGCTATGAAGACTAATTATGTCACTGGTGCGTTTCGATCGATCCGTCTATTGGCACAGTCAAACAGTCGTTTATTGTTAGTCAAATTGTCGGTTGTCCAGTCATTCTCTCATAGTAAATTTCTGGGTTCAAAATTTTTACAGCCATATTCAACCATGACTCCAAATGATGTGATCATGCATCCCTCATAATGCAGTGTTTACCTCCGCCTTATGCAGCATTGAACCTGCTCTTAACTTTCCTGGGACAGGACCTTCGTGTTCACTATCGTTTGACATGCGTGAAACACTACGAAAGCATTTGGCTGGTGCTGATGACACTGCAAACAAATGAACAAAAAAATAGTAAAAAATCAAGCTTGCCTGATCAAAGCACTGGTAACCACCTTGCTTCACCTCCATTCTTGAGAAGTTTTAGC
Source organism: Porites lutea (assembly GCF_958299795.1). NCBI lineage: Eukaryota > Metazoa > Cnidaria > Anthozoa > Scleractinia > Poritidae > Porites > Porites lutea. The sequence continues at coordinate 4,563,565 of NC_133209.1, forward strand.
CGTGGTCATTTAATTACGTGTTCAGGTAAAAATTGTACTCACTACCTGATACCGAGTCGAAAAATATATCTTCCAACATATTTATCATAAGATTAATATTAATCTCTTATTATCAAAAATGATCACTTTATTATTAGCTTGCGCTGTCAAGCTTTGAGCTCTCAAGGGTAGAAACCCACTATACTACTGACAGTAGATCATGGGCTGAGTGTCAAATATTACGGATGAACGAACCTGAGGAAGTTCTCACTCCCTTTCCTTCACTATAATTCGTCTGTTCATTAATTTCATCGTCATCGTCATCGTCCTCATCTTCACCTTCTACCTCATGCTTGAAAATCTACAAAAAAGAAATACTCCAGAGGCTCAGTGAATATGTTATGCCGTGAAAATGGTCGGGTTCATAGATTACGGAAGAGGGTCACACTAACGAAACCAACAACTATCAGTTGCTGCTGAGCAGTAGCAAGAAAGAATATTATACTTTACTGAAGCTGCCCGTAATTCAAGTGGCCGTTTAGGAACTATAATGACAGTCTCAGTGCAATAGGTTTTGGTATTTTCCACCTTTCCCTTTTCTCTGTGGGTCTGAATGGTCTACCATTAAAATACGTGGACCATTTGTTCAGGTTTTGGACAAACCAACGGAGTTTCCTGATTTATGTTGAATATTCTGGTTTTAAAAATTGCGAACAGTCGAAGAAACGCGTCATCAACGATTGGAAGCATTTTGATATTAAAGGTCTGCAATACGTTTTCTTTTTGTTGTTCACAGCAGCCAACTAAACCAAGACGCTCTAGTAGCGTGTAATTGGGCCTCTCGGTGTGTTTATAGCGTTCTTCGGTTAGTTTACCCGCAGCTTTCGACACTAAGTTAGCCGAAAGGGTCAGCAACAATTTGCACTTAAGAGTCTGCTATCACTAAGCGGTACGGTACATCTGCAAATTTGGACTTTGGCATCTCAAATGAAGCCTGAATTAAATCATTTATAAGTTAAATGAAGGCATACATACCTGAAGCGTAACAAGCTGTCGATATAGTCCATCAATGTTCATGAGTTCATCATGACGACCTTTCTCGAGGATCGTGCCTTCCTGAATAACTGCAATTAAGTCAGCATTCTGGACTGTCGAAAGGCGATGGGCAATCACAATAGTTGTACGACCTTGACGTGCCTGAAAGAGATAACATTAGTGATAATAAAATATTATTATCAGCATTCTCGGGATTATTAACCTTTCCACGACTAAACCCACGGCGAACGATACCTGCACTGACCTGCGGCGGTTCGTGCGCATCTTATGGTAACCGGGATGTACACAATGATTTAGTAGAATCTCTTTTTTACGCATTCTCAGCCAACAAAGGCATTTTACAACTGTTCCGTTGTACTGGTGTTGAAACTATTAGCAAGATTTCCGTTGGACACACTTTCATTGAGAAACTCAAATTTACTAAATATACCTCAAAAATGTTTGTAATACGTTAATAATCTGAATGCAAATTTCTTACTCGATCCAATGCAGCTTGTACAATGGATTCACTCTCACTGTCCAATGCCGAGGTTGCTTCATCCAACAACAATATCCTGGGATCTTTTACGAGAGCTCGTGCAATAGCGATACGCTGCTTCTGCCCTCCACTTAACTGAGTACCACCTTCACCAACAAGAGTATCATAGCCCTGATAGAAAATAACAACAACAACAACAATAATCAGAATCTCGATAATCACACTATTAAATGTATTTTAGGTTAATGGAAGGTTACACTTCAGATAAGGCCTGTCAGCGGTTGCATGCCACTCAACGCGGCTCTTCAACCATTATTAATATATATTTATTTTTGCTGTGACAATGTTGCAACGATATGAGGATCGATGCCGTAACAATTTGATCGAGACTGTTTTTGCAACGTGACCGTTGCTACAGGTAAGAAGGTAAGATAAAAATATTGTGAGTGGAAACACGTTACTTCATGGGCCAAAATTTAGTCTTAAATTATTCAACACTTTAATTGTTAACTTCAAGTATATTGATAGCATATAGAAAGCATATAGAAAGTAACTGAACCTGATTATCCTTTATCAGAAGCTCTACTGAATATTTAACCGTACAGTCAACTCTTTCGTAAGCGACCACCCTTGGTGCACGACAAAGTGGTCGCTTACTTTAGGTGGTCGTCTATGGGAAAAACTAAGAAAATATAAGCTCAAACTGAACTGATTAACGTGACTAGATAAAGTTATTACCTAACGAGCTAAAACTTAGGCAAGCAGACAATTGGTGATAATGTTTCACATAGAATAGCGTTTGGAACCGTTGAAACTTTGTCCATAACATTTTGCATCAATGGAACAATCCACCTTTTTACTTACAGACTGTATAACAGCCATCTTTTTTGTAAGTCAACTGCTATAATCTGTCCACAAGCTTGGTCAAAGCTTCTAAAAACTGAACTTTTGTGACATCCGAGCGATGGATTTCTTAGAGTCATAAGTGATCATGCCGGGTGGTCGCTTACGAGAAACAAAAAACAAAAGAATAATTCGAATTTCTGGTTTAATAAAATAATGGCAGTCCTTGAAGTAAGTAGTGGTCGCTTACGAGAGAGTTTTTACAACAGTATTTGACTGGAAAACAAAACGGTCATTTTCAAAGTGATCGCTTACGAGAAGGTAAATTCGTCACCAATTTTTCCTTCCTTAGTTTTCAAACGTGATTATTACGCGTTACGCGAAAACAACAAGATTTTCGTTGGGGGAAATTTTCATCTTGTTCTAGGTATCCTAGCGAGGCAGACAGCCAAACAGTCATACATTCTGCACGCACTCCAGACCTCTAGACCTAGACTCTAGACTCTGGACCTAGGTCAGGTAGACGTTGGCCACTGACATACCTAACAGAGGCGCTAAGTGTTTCTTATATGTACCCAAACTGGATTGACCAACCTTGGGAAGACTCCTGATAAAGTCATGAGCATTCGCCATCTTTGTTGCTTTTTCTATTTCTTCCTGTGTCACATCATCCTTGCCGTACCTGATATTCTCTGCTATTGTTGTGTCGAAAAGAACAGGTTCTTGACTTACAACCCCAATGTGCTCACGCAACCACTTTAAGTTCAGACTGGGAATGTCATGACCATCAATAGATACCTTCGCATATAGGAGCAGCAAATTAAAGGTATATACAGAAGAATACTCGAGTAAGTTTTAAAAGTAGATGTTTATCAGGACCTCGTTGTCTTAAACCATAGAGCCACAAATCATAATGATATTAACTGAGGACTGACTATATCTTTCTCTTGTTCATTAAGGGAGATGCGGGCATTGCCCTTATTTCTTTTTATTTCTTTAAAAGCACATGTGTGTCAAGGGAATATATAAAGGAACAACCACTAAATATTATCATATGAGACAAGGGGGGTGGGGGGGGGGGGGGTGGGGCGGTAGCTTTCAGTCACATCCTCTCCTTACGGAGAAAACCAAGACTCTCATTGTGGTCAACGAATAAGCTATAATGGCACTCAACTGCCGAAAATCAAATGACGAAAAGCTTCGAGCCATGAGAATACGACTGGGGGACAGTCTAAAAGAAGTTATTCATGCTTTTACCAGCCTTAAGATAAGAGCTAAACTTTGAAGACTTCGATGGTGGAAGGGAGCGGGGAGCCTCTTACCTCACCGCTACTTGGATCGTAAAACCTCTGCACGAGCTTGACCACTGTGCTCTTTCCGCAGCCACTTTCGCCCACTAAGGCAACAGTCTGTCCACTGTCTACAGTCAGGTTCAAACCATTCAAAATCTTAAAGAAACAAAGCACTAGAAAAAGTCACTAAGGCTATGCCACACATGATCCCAACAAGTTTTCAAATGCTGCACACAATATCTTTTCTAATTTTGTCTCCATGAGAGCGTCATATTGTTCCGTTTATGAACTCATCCACTCTCGCGAAGCTGTTCTAATATAGTTCACGAGTGCGATTACAACTTAAAGGGACTATGCGTGAAGAGCATATTGCTGGTTTAGGTCAATTCTGGGCGGAAGACATTACCAATTTTTCACGGCTCCAATATACGTCCACCCTTGCCATCCATATAGTCTTAAATAACGAAACGCTAACTTTGACGTCGCAAGGTTATGCACAGTAGGCGATGCGCAGTGCCAAAAAAGGGAATCACTTTAAATGGACCAGTGGGGACACGCCCTGAAGGTTACATATATACGCGTATTACACCTTAGCTCTTAATAATATCTGCTGATTAACCTGAGACAGAAAGATGAGTGAAAAATTCATAGACACTCGTAAGCTATCGTCCTCCATTTCATATTAAATACCTTCACGTCTGGCCTCGAAGGATAAGAAAATTCGATGTTGTTAAAAGTTATATTTCCTTTAAAAGATTCATGCTCGATGACTGTTCCCTCAGTGGAACTGGAGTCGAATGGGGGAACCTAGTCAGTGAAAGAAAACAAAATTTGAGCGTCAGCAAGTTCTACATGTATAACCACACTGAAAATTAAAAAGATCTGTTTCAGCCCTCAACCCTTTACGTCCCAAGAGTGACCAAAGTCAACTTTCTCTCAACATTATCAATACATCATCGAGAGAAAATGTTGTTCCTCGCGAAGCGCCGAGCGAAATGAGTTTATAATCTCGTCGCGCGCGAAGCGCTCGCGCAGTGTGTGAACCGCGCGTGGGTCCTAGCGAGCTGCAAAGTCGCAGTTTTCATCTTTACTTGTATATATCCGATGGTGTCCGCCATGACGTCATACAGTAGTTGACGTCACGGCGCATTTTTGTTTCTAGGCAACATTCGACTGAAAGCAATTTCAAATTCCCATCAATGACCAAAGCACTCATGAGGAGCTGTGTTTTCGTCGTCTGCAAAACAATGTTTACTATCGGTGAATCTCAAGCCATTTCTCATGCAAACAGAACAGCAAACACAAGAACGCCGAATTGTCAATCCTCGCAGGGGAAGATTTCACTGATTTGACACCTAAAAATCCTCTGGAGCGAAGAACGCCGACTTGAAATTCGACGGCGCAAGCAACAAAGATGGATGGAGATGGTAGCAATAAACAGCGGAGCAGAGAGAACATCACTCAATGAATTTCAAATGCTAAAGTTCTTTAAGAGCAAATGGAAGCGATTTTGGATAATTAGCCTTATAAACATATGAGCGAACACCGCGGTAACAAAACACGTTTTGCTCGCAGACGAGTTTGTACCGTATCGTCCTAGACTGTTGGGCTTCCATTCTCTACATGTAAATGCGTTGAAATGCATTTGCGTCGGGTTTTCACTGTCCAAACTGCAGTCATTCTTCTGAAAAATATCTTTGAACTCATGTTTAATAAGGCTCGGAGGTTTTAATAATAAAAATTCCATTATTTTGCGTGCGTGTTCCACGTTGTCCGGTAGTAAAGCTTGCGCCCGGTGCACCGAAGGGTCCGAGTTCGAATCTAGGCAGTACTTTTTTTCTTCCTTTCTTTTCTTTTCTTCTTTTTTTTCTTTTTCTTTTCATGTAGTTCTCATTTTAGGTACAACAGTTTTGTTATGTTTCTGTATATAGCTCACAATTTTTGATTGACAAATTTTCTTCTCCTCTTTACTTGCCGTTCCCCCCAAGTCCTTCGCGAGGTCCTGCGATTTACGTATTTCTAGTAAAAATTAATGAAATGAGCACCGATAGGAAAAGCTTTGATCAGCAAACAAATTCTCGCAACCAATTCTTTACTGAAATGCATGGAGATCAGTCTGGAGAATTTGTGTTTGGATATTGGGGCTTAAATGGTTATGTGCCAATAGACCGCTTTCAAATGACGTCACGTCCGCCATATTGGTGTCCCAAAACAATACTGAAAACGGCGGCCATGTTGGTGTTCTGAACCAGTCCTGTGGGAGTTGAACCTTTTTCTTTTTCCTTTTCTGGAGACAATTGAACACAATTCGAAAAGGCCACAGCCAATTTGGAAGAAGGAGAGTTCTGATAGCAAAAAGCTCAGAAAAGCCCCTGGTGAGAATCGAACTCACGACCCTCCGAGTTCTAGTCCACTTTGCTCTAACCACTGAGCCACTAGAGACTCTATGAAGAGCAGGGTTCGAATTTAACTGTAACTACACCAGTCATAGAGGACTGCATCGGGGACTTGCTCGAAATCGGCCGTCCAACAGCATACGAGACCAAGACTGTACAATATAATTTCGAAGAAGGAGAACCCTGATACCAGAAAGCTCAGAGGAAAATTATGAGCTTCAAGTGAGAATCAAACTTACGACCCTCGACAAGGTCACGTTTGGATGCTCTAACGGCTGAGCTACTGGAGACTGCGGCAAGCAGGGCCGGAATGCCTATTCCAGCCCATGCTGGGACTAATTTCAGTCTGTGGGTCCAAATCAGCCCAAGGTAATTGGACTGACATGTATTTACCCTGATTAGAGAGCCACATTAGACCTCCCCAAAAAATTGTATTTAACTCACCCAAACCACCCCATTTTAGGGCTAAAAGACATTTTTTTTTTAAAGTCCGCGTAAACAAATTTTCCCGTGAACGTTGTGGACCTGATTGCCGTCTCTTCTGTGATCGTCTGTCGTTGCACCTGTCTGTTAGTGCAACGACTAATAAATAGAGTTCGTTGATTAATACATTTCCCCCGGTTAATTCTTCGTAGCAAGCTAACGCCAGCTGACCAGATATGGAAAATTAAAGTAAATAATGATCCAGCGGAGGCTCTGTTTGGTAGTGTAGCTGGAGAGCAAGAATATGACCGGAAGATTTCAAACACTAAGCAAGGGTAGAATAATACTCCTAAACTGCCTTTAAACAATATATACATCTTTTCACCCTGTCAATTATGAGAAAAACTTTGTATGCTGCTCCTCGTGCTGTTACTATGGCTTGGAAGTAAGGGCCTGCTTGACCTAGTTGCATGGCACCGACCGCTACGCAGAAAAATACCTAAAGACAAAAAACAGAAAACAGACTTATAAAAGCACATGTAAAATTTTTGTTTTCAAAATATGGCATTTGCAAAGCGAAGCCTTAAGCAAGCTCTTGATTAATCACGATACATCAGTAGAGACACGAAGGAGTGCTCTAAATGTATATAATTTTTATAAGAAAAGAAAATCTCTGATTTCGTAACATACAGAAAACGAAGAGTATATGTGAAAGTGCTGCTGAAGAGTTTTCATTTGAATGTTCATACTATAGCATTTTTCCACAGACTCAAAAGTTAGAACTACATACAAAACAAATAGTACCACGTGAGAGTACTGCGGAAGAGGTTTCATGTTCACACTATAGGATTTTGTCCACAGACTCAAAAGTTAGAACTACAGGGGTAGTAAAAAACAAACTAATAACACCATGTGGAAACATTTCTGAAGTGTTTTAATTTTAAAGGTCACCGGTCGAGTCATAGGATTGCGTCCACAGAATCAACAGCAGAATATACAGTAACTATCTTGTTATATAATTCTGGGGAACAAAAAGCATTATACGCATCAGTTCTCTTACAATAAGCACGTCTCCACCGTTCATTTCGTGTTTTATTATCAACTTTGCCCCGTACCTGTAGATAGTGAGGAAAAAGAATTACGAGTGATTTTTGCCCTTAAGCTTATGCTAATTCACTGCAAACCTCTATTGAGAGGCAAACCTACATTAAGCGGCCACTTACCAGTACCCCGAGGGTGGGAGCTTAACGGCAGTTCAACCACTGTATTTCATAAGTTTTAGTGATAGGTTGGGGGGCTGGAGAGGGTTCCCGACGGAGCTTAACCCTCCCCTCACCTTTGTCAGAAACACCGGGTGGGACTTTAGTCTACTAAGCTCTGAAGAGACAGACGATGGGCTTGTGTGTGACAAGTGTTCTGTGCATTACTAAGAACAGCAATGTCGAGGGCGCATCGTATGGTGATAAATAAATAAAGATGGCAAATTCAAGGCTTTGTAGTGTAACGAGAAAGAGGCGTCTCAAGGCGAGTGAGGAACAAATACAACCTGTGGGTTGGGAGCTCCTCACTTCCAAGGGGAAGTAACAGGAACTTTCCTAACATCTGACCTAATTAAATTTCGAAAGGGACAAAAGACATAACAAAAATTTAACATACTTACCAGAAGGCCAGAGCGTAGCTACCGTAAATGATCAGATGAAGAATGCCCATGCCCATACCCATCAAAACACCCATCTTCACACCGAAGTCTCGTGCTTCTCCCAGACATGACGAATACCTTAAATTTGAAACGTATACCATACAATTGCAAACGTGACGAACCCAGAAAAAAACAAGGGAGCCCTAAATGCTTTTATTTATAATAATTTAATATATAGATGTAGCCAGAGCTAAAAGCGAAGCTTACGTCAATACCCTGCAACGGCAATCACTTGGACGACAAAAAACGACCTTCTCTCCTAAAAAAATAGATTTGGAATAAGCCTGCGATAAATTTACAGCTAATAAGTGGTCAGCTGAAAACCTAAAAAACAAGTGACCTAGAGTCGCAGTGATACTGTTTAGCGGATATCCTGTTTTGACAGCTGTCAATTAAGCTTAACACGAAAGTCTGAAATCAAAATAAACGCAGGGCTCCCCTATTATCAATAATGGTCACAAAAGCAAGTCGATGAAAACTTTGAAATGTCCCAAGTGAGACTAATTGCGTCACACAGCGGCAAAGATAAGGAGAAAAATGAAACTCAGAGGTGAAAGCGAACGAAAACCATTGCCATTCTGAAAAAGACAAAAATATTTACAACAAAGAAAATGATGGTTAGTGTGCTTTACGGTTAACTCGGAACCAAAGCACAGTTGAAAGATTACGTTTCGTGATGTAAAGGATTCCCGAAAACCAATGAAATAATACAATTATATTTGCCCAGACTGAGGAAAAATACTTCAGTTGTTAAAATACATGAATAATTTGAATAGTTTAGTTGCAATTTCACAAACACCAGCGGCCACACAATGGCATTTGTAACTTCAAAAGGGTCGTCAATCGTCAACGCTACAGTCATCGATAAACACCCTTCAAAGAATGAGAGTTTTGGTTGTCTGTTCACCTTTTAATTTCTTTCTTTTCGCCTCCAAAGGCAGCAACAGTTCTTATGGATGATAATACTTCTACTGCTACGCTCCCAGCTTTGGCATAAGCATCTAGCCCTTTAGTTGTAGACACAGCCATCACCTGCAAGATGCAAAATGATCAACAAGGAATTACGAAAACTTGCAGTTCCCGTATTACTTTTAGCAACACAGTGGCCTGCGTAGCAGGCGTCGAAAGAGGTAGGGGATTGGGAACAAGGGAGGAGATTGGGGAGAGAGGGTAAGGGACGCCTGCTATATATAAGAAACACCTCTTGTTCATCATTTCTACGAACGCTAGCGTCCGCAACTTACTGATTGGCTGAGCCGTAATGAGAAACTTATTGACGTAAAATCATATACCGCAATCAATAAACTTCTAAATGGTTTGTTAAGAGAGAGCTGAAGCTTCGGTAAAAGAGCAGCTGGAAGATTTAATTTACTCAGGAGAATGCGACCTTTAATCTACAAGAGCAGTGCTGAGAAAATTTACAAAGCAACGATTCAACCTGTTTTTACGTATTGTGGAACTTTGGGTCTGTGTTGGTCACGTTCCCGTAAGAGTCGAATTGAAAGCATTGAAAGTCATTGGTGGAAATTATCAAGTCTAGACAGTGGAGAATTTAATAAAGAGACAGTCCTGCCAGCTTGTGTTTGATTGTCTTCAGGATAACGTCTGTGCCCCTTTTAAACGATATTTTACAAAAATTGAACACAAAATCAACACTAGAAACAATGCGTGTTCACTAAAACTTCCCAAAGCCAAATTAGAATTTGGACGGAGAAGTTTTGCCTTTCAAGGGGCTCTAGTTTACAATACTTTAACTCGGCATTTAAGAAATTTAAATTCTAGGTTTCTTTTTAAGAGTAATTTGAAAGAGGTTTTTCAATAGTATTCCATAATTTACAAATCTTTTCAGTCTTTTAAGGCAATAATTTTTACAGATTTTGATTTTTGAATCTTAGACTTCTTAGTGTTATTTTATTTTATTTTCCTCTTTCGATTTTCTTCTTTATTTTTTTATGCTATTTATGAGATAATTACAGGACCCTTTTGATAACAGTTCTTTTTGTTAGAACTGATAGGTTATCCTGTATAAATATTCGCTTTATTATTATCATTTTTGATAAAAGGTCCTATTTTACACTATGCTCGGTTTCCTTTGTTCGTTTTAGGAGAATACATTACATAACCCCTCATTTTAACAAGGGTCAATTTGTATGCGCATGCGTCAATATGGTCTGTAGAATTTCCTGCGAATTGTTTACGTTCACTACCAGCATTGCAGGCTTTTTTCTGGAACTGAATGACGTGTATTGGGAGCTACGTTCGACAAACGTGTTCTTTAAGGTATCGAGGTATTTCTATGGTGAAAGTGAGTTTATTGTAGCCTCGCTGTCGCCCATTAGTGGACAGTCTTTCCTTTCGTAAAAGAGTAGATCGAAGACGAGATGGCGGCTGAATGTTGTTTCGACCAAACATTTCGGGCACATTTTTTGAGCGGCAGGAAAAGGTCAGTATCAAACTTTTTCGTTAAACAATTATCCTATAGATATTCAATTCTTCTCAACAGTATAACTCTAAAATCGAACTTCATGGTTTCAGGAATAAAGTGGTGTCCATTTTGCCGTGAAACTGCATTTTGCCCCTTTCGCCGGCTTGTTTATCTCGAAATCTCGCCTTTCTCCCCACAATAAGTTAATGATTATTGAAAATAAGAACACTTCCGGCTATGAATGGTGCTTTGATGAACGCTGTGAAAAAATCGCCTTCTGCAGTAATCTTCAACTATAAATTTTAATTTAAAAATAATTCAATGATGCCAGTAAGATTGGGAAGGTTTTTTTTAGTTATACAAAAGAAAAAATTACAGCAACCGGTTTGAATTCTGATATTTTTCCACTTTATTTTGATGGTACAATGTTTGTTTACATTTCATCACGCAAATAGCATTTGGGTGTTTTCAAGAAAATCTAGCCTAACTCCCCAACCCTGAAATGGTATGAAATGAAACGTCAATACACCTTTCAAATAAATCCTGGCTTCTGTTACAAAAAAAATTGTATTTATTTCTAAATGATACCATTTTAAGGATACTACATTTGTTATGCTAATTTGTGAAACATTTCATTGACAAAGGATGTTACTGAGACCAGCAACTCCTCAGCATCTGCTTGATAATTTTTTCCAGGGTTCTACAACTTACATTAAGGGTTCAACCTGGATACAGTAAAAAGCTCTTAATAGAACAATAATAACAGACAAATTCACCCACCCAAATTTGTGTCATGTTTGTTAACGCATCCCAACATATTTGGGTCCTTTAGCAGTAGTATTTCTTTTTTGAGGAAACGGCATTATATGCACCCCTCTAACAAACTTCCTGCCTTATGTTTTAACGGGCTTTAAAGGTGAATAAACATCGTTAGTTAGATTCATGGAGGAATGACCACTCTTTGAATGCATCACTACTGTCATCAAATATAAATTAATAATAAGATATCGATTGTGGAACACGGATCTGTTACTCAAGAGTCGCTTCAAAATAGTAGCCTAACAAGTCTCTCTACCTTCTACAGCTAAAGAAAAATAACAGTATTGCTCGTTTTTTCGGGGTGCATTTGTTTTTTCTGCAAGAGAGCTCATAAAATGCTCAAAGTACGTAGTGCTTAATCACTTGTAATTGTTGCTGTCTCAGACTGAATCCATTCTTCATTTCCCGTAGAATATGTTTTTATACATTAAGCATCTCAATAGAATTAATTTACGGCTTTTTGAAAAGCTCACAAGTGAAAAATAAGCATGTGATTTACCTGTCCCTCGGGGGTGTGTGATGTATTTGTTGTAGTTCAATTTTATCCTTGGTTAAATTTTATTTCCCTTTGATATAAACTCATTATCATAGATTACCATACCCCAAAACAAAGAAAAAAACATTTAAACCAAGGATAAATTGAATCACAACATATTCACCTGGTACCGCCCCGAGGGCTGCCGGTGCGGCACCTGGTAAATATATATCACATGCCCCCTCGTTCCAGGTAAATAACCCTGACATAATTATCCTTTCATAATTATTTTCGTCTCAGGCTGGCTACTATTCTATTTTTTGCAACCGTTATGTTTGATTTTCGTTTATACACACGAAACAGGTCATTGTTTGTTATATTTGCTGAGCAACAACAGCAAAAATGTTTTATTTTGCTCAATTATAACATCATCTGATATAATTATCATCGACTTGACAATTTCGGATGTAAAAGTTTGGACCATGCTGAGAGGCGCCCCATACTTTTGTGATTGTTCACGTATTGACAGTTAACGTTATCGGATTAGTGGGCGGAATGCGGGAACACTGGCTCTTATAGCAGGCTCTCCCTCTCCCTTTTTTCCTTTCGCGCTTTTCTCCCTCTCCCCTCCCCTCCCCTTTTTGCTGCTACCATGTAGGCTAACAACACAGTTGATAATAAAACTGTACTGTTTTCAGTTGTAAGTAGTTTAAGACAGTCAAACATCCATATGCGACCACCTCTCGAAAGCGACCACCTCTCTTAAACTAAAAACTTAACCCAGGCAAAGTCCTATCATTAACACCTCTTGTAAACGACCACCGCTCATCAATACGCGAAAGTGAGAACTTTTTGGTCTCGCCTTTCTGTAGTTTTTCATTGTTTTTAGCCTCTTGCAAGTGACCATTCTGATGCATGGTGTGGACTATTCGTTTGCTTCATGTACTATGCCACTCAGAGTATAAAAAGAATTTCAAGTGAAAACAGGAAACTACACGTAACGTAACTTAGAAATTGCATTCAATAAATTATTCGCCAAAAAGTAGTAGTGTCGGGACCTCTTCTCGGAGGAGACCCCCAGTGGTTCGATTTTCGTCAGCGATCACCTCCTGTAAGCGACCACTAATAGTGAGGAGACGTGTAACGTCATGTTACCATGATAGAAAAATTTGTAGATCACAACAGTAGGGAGCTTAAGCAACGAGGACGGCGACGGCAACAAGAACGGCCAAAAGCCTTTGGTTTAGGGCAACGAAGTTGCACGTGCACCACGCTTTTTCTTAGCCGTCATTGACGGCTGCGACACCATGACACTATGACACTATGACTGCGACACTATGAAACTTAAAAATGAAACTTAGCACTATGGAGTAGGTGAACACAACACAAAAATTTTATTTTCCTTTTTCGCAACTTAAAAACGGTCCTTTCGGATTCAAGTGAACCCCAGAAAATATCGCCATCATTTGACAAATTAGTATGTGTAATCAAATGGTGACGAGTGAAATTAGGGAATAATTTCACGCGCGTTTTGTCCAAATCCTTATAATTTCCCGAGCCTTTAGGCGAGGGAAATTATGACATGTTTATCATGGATCGTATCGATCGAGAACTCCTGCACTCTCTCGAACGTTTAGAGCTTAAATTTGGCTGAAGTTCAGAGTTTTCCGACAAAATATCTGTTAGAATCCTTCTTGATGTGCTCTTTCGTGTGTTCAGGTTTTCTAAAGCGTCTTTTTGTGCCCTGACGTCTTCATTCATGACATTTTAAAACTTCGTCGCCATCTTGACACTGAGACGTACGTTAGGTTGCCAAGGCAATTTTGTAATTCACATGTGAAATTACAAATTAACGCTGAAATTTCGCGCCAAAATTAAGGAGTAATTCGTCACCTATGATATTAAAAAAAAATGGAATAAGATCGATGAAGTTTGAAACAGTGTGAATTCACTTTTTAAGTAACCTTTTTGGTTCGGTTGTGATCAAAAAATTATGCTAACATGACAACATGACGTAACGACTTCTCCTCTCCATTAAGAAGAGGGTTGGTTTAGAGTATTCGTATATGTTGCAGCGACTATAAGTGTTGCTTAAGTTTTTGGCCTTATTGGCTCCTCAAAAAGAATAATACTAGAAGTTACCTTTCCCAAAATTCCACCTGCAACAACCAGCAATGGAGTAACAGAAATCAGAACCAACGTGAGCTTCCATTGATACCAGAACGCCAAGACGAAGCCCGCTAACACTGTGCATATGGCGTTCACGAACATACCGATCTTGTACCCAATTCCATCAAACACTTGATTCAAGTCTCTGGATAACAGAAACAGTACAAAAAGTCACTCACTGAGGTAAAGATGAATCTATAACAAAAGTACTAGGAAATAAATGCAAATTCAAACAGTGGGACTGTGGGAACCGCCACCAAACTGAGTGAACCATAACCTGAGTAAACAGCAGACATTTCGCGACGCCACCACTGGTTTTCCCGCGAAATTACGTCTGAGAAACGAGCACAGAAATTCCATGCTGATGACGCCTCACTACTTAGATATAAGTAGTGCTTTTGATTGGTTGAAGCAAATTTCCCACGCGGCACGACCAATTAGAAACACTACCCAGATCTGAGTAGTGACGCGTCATCAGTATGGAATTTCTGCGTTCATTTCTCAGACGTCATTTCGCGGAGAAACCAGTGGTGGCGTCGCAACATGTCGGCTTTTTTCTCCAGCTACGTGAAACAACAAAATAACCGCTCAAAACATTCTACGAAGGTATAAATAACGCAGCCAATACAAAAGGAAGCACGGATGGGCAAAGTTGAAGAAGACTAAAACGGACGCAATTGTTGTTTTTGAAAACGTGTTCGCCTAACGGATTTTCAAAATTCATTTTTGAAGTTTGTACCGTTTGATATGATATGCTTGGGAGACAATTTTGTTTGACACGAAGCTGTGATTTTATCACTGGCAAGTAATTTCAAGTTCCATGGCGAATAACTGACTGTAAGATGCCACGACAGCGACGACAACGAGAACGTCAAAAAAGCAATAGGTTGAATAGGCAAAACAACAAATCTGCAGAAGCGTCACGCATTTTTGTACATTTCTTTGCCGTCACTGCACGGCTACGATGGCAAAATGCCTTATTTCACGTTTCAGGGAGGATTTAAACAAGCGACGAGTAAATTTTCTTTCTTTTTCTGAACTTGAATATAGTTCTCAGGAAGTCGGCTCAAAAAGAGTTCGCTTGCAAGTAAATGAGTTAGAGTAATCGGGATAGAGATTAAAGGGAACGCAAATTCACTATTTAAGCGACGTTTTTGTGGCCGTCGGCGTCGTGGTATCTTAAACTCCCTATTATAAAATGAACTAAACAGCCGAGCAAAGAGACGCTAGACGGTTGCGCCGCTTCATTGTCCATTTATGTAGCATTATTATTCATTCAAAATATTTTCCCGATTCTGATTGGCTAAAAGCACACGTTTCATTCACCATAACCAGTTACTGATGACCAAATTTGGAAGAATTTTGTGTTTAACGTCAAAAATGCAGCGTTTTTGCAGTTTAAGGCACAGTTAACCGAGAAGACCTGTGGACGAGGTTGAGTTGTTTTGATTGTAAACTTGAAAAATGGCGGCCATTTCACTCGTTTCAAGAGTAAGAACTAGGCGAAAAATAGCTAAAAACATGGCAAGAACAGCAAGAAGACAACTCGAAGGGCGACATCTGCTATTTGGAGAATATTTGCGGAGGTGGAAAAACCTAAACGTACACTATCGAAGATGAACTTAACATCGATGGATCGATGGAGGTAAGCATGTTTTAGCCAGGTTTTTAAACTAGGAATTATTTTGAATGAATAATAAAACAATTATTGAATTCGGCTTTCCTATCATATGAAGAATTATGGAGATCTCGGAGGGTGTTATCCGTCGCAGCCGTAACACCCTTCTCGATCTCCATAATTCTTCATAAGATAATCAGCCTCATTCATTTATTGCTAAATAACGTCCAGTCTCGAATGCCTTTAGGGAATATAAAACAGTGTCCTCAAAGGGTATTAGTATAGGTATTTATGGGCGGTATTTATGCCAAATATCACGTACAAATCCTGCTATTATTTGTTTATACCACTACCCGCAAAAGGTTTGTAATTTTCACATGTAGGTATTTCAAATGCCACTGCTCTAAGTCAATCAAATTGCAGAAGTTTCTCCTGTAGTAGTATTACGCGCTAAATCAAACCTGACATATTGCCTCCCTGAAAGAAAGTCGATTTTATTTTACTGCTATCATCATTACTACTTAGGCTCAATGACCACAAAGTTGCGCGCACACTTACTCAGTAAATCGATTGTTGAGTTCTCCCGGTTCAGATGTGTCAAACCAACCAATGTCCTGTTTCAAGATGGAACTGAAGAGACCCAGACGCATTTTCTTTACTTGCCGCGTAGCAGTAAGGGACCAGAACGCCATCTGTCCATAAGCGACGACAAAGTTACCAGCCGCCAGGTAAACATAATACAGAGCAAATTTTGTCATCTCGCCATTCAGATCGTAAGTCTGTGTAGCATTGCCGGTTTGTGCTTGCGCAAACTCGATAAAGCTCTGGATTAGATCACCAAAGATGAGGAACTGAAGAGGAATCGCAGCTCCATGAGCAACTGCTGCTAAAGTGCCCAGGGTAAGCAACACAACATCTAGCTTGTCACTAAAACGAAACTAAGACACAATCAAACATCAATTGGTGGGAAGGAATTTGTAAATTACCTCACAATTTTAGGGCGATCATTGACAAATCAGTACGAGATTATCAGTTCCTCCCCCGGTCACACAACAGATGATATGATGGTAGCTGTTGTACGAGCGGGTCTTCACAACACCAGGGACAGACGTAGAGCGGAGGGGCCGCCTAATTTTTAAGTGCAACATTCTACAGCCTAGCGGCATAAACATTGAGTTCAATTTTATTTGAGCGAACTCTTCCAGCGCGCGCTTCAAATCTTGCCACATTTGAATAAAATACGCGCTTAGTGTAACGGCATCTTCCACTGATGAAGGGACAGTAGTTCCTAAACGTCTGGATTTTCAAACATTTTAGCGCTAAGAACACAAAGACAAATTTTAATTGTAATCGAGATTATCAGTGTTGGATTCAGTAGTCAAGAAACTTTTCTCCCGCGCGGAAATTTTCACGCGCGCTCGCGTACTTCGCTGGCTCTAATATCCCTCACTGATGAAAATTTTGGGACTACTCGTAGTTTAACAGGTATTAGCTCTACAAAAACTACTTTCTTCCCTCCGCGTGGCTTCTTCCTCGCGCGCAGCTATTTTCAAGCAGTCTCGCGCAATTCACACATTCTACTATCCCTGAGGAAAATGAGGTAATTTGCTCTACCAAAAAATTCCCTCTTCCCTCCGCCAGTGACATTCTTCGCGCCCTGCTATTTTGACGCGTGCTCGCCTAATTTGCTCATTTTACCACCTCTTAGGAAAATGAGGGACTACTCGTAGCCGACTCGGTAGTCTGCTTTCGAAAAAATCTCCCTTCTTTCCACGTGTCACGCGCTCGCCTAATTCGCTCATTTTTACTATCCCTAAGCCGAGAAAAATGATGGAATAGGCCCTTTGCAGCTTGCCATTCTCGTGGTACAAAACCACTATACTGAAGAGCAAAAGTCGCCCTGGGACAAGACAAACAAAGGAAATTACCATTTAAAACTATGTATGCCTTTTGTTGCTCTCCTGCATGGCAGTTTTGTACCACGTCAATGGCTAGCTGCAAAGGGCCTATTCGTAGTCGAATCGGTACTTTCATCCACGTGTCACCTTTCTCGCGCGCTCGCTCTAATATCCCCGACGAAAACGAAGATCTATTGTTATAGGTATCTATAGAATAAATTCATCCGTTACGGCAGTGAGGTTGATCCATTTAAGTCGAGATACGAGGAACCACAAACTTGATGCTGATACTTTTAGTTTTTTTAACGGCATGTCAAAGCATCTCAAATTACAGCCGGGCTGGTCATCCCTTAGTCAGGGTCGTAACGAAGTTTATTTTCCCCCAAACGATCCCACATTTAGGACTTAAATTTGGATCCCTGGTCTCAAAATTGTTGCAGATCTTGATCCCTGATCGCTTAAAATTTTTTTTTGATCCCTGAATTCAATCTGGGTCGGATTAGCTGCGTATACTTGATAAAGACGGAATGAGATACATAATAAAGTGTCTAACATCTTATAGCAATCAGACAAGGATAAAATCCCATTTAAGGCGATTGAAAAATATCGGAATGGTCTCCGAACAACTGTATCAAAGCACCTTAAATGTTGGCAGGTTCGTCCAATTAAGGTGCTTTCCAGAATTTTGTGGTCTTTGTTGTTATATCAGAAAACCAGTATTGATCCCGATCCCACGGCTTGTGATCCCAGATCCCGGCGCTGTGATACCTGATCTTACCCATATACCTCGTTACGACCGTGCTTAGTACTGTTTGTATGGATTGCTATTTTTTACTGAAAGCTCTGCCTGAACACAGCACTGGGTGGAACCGGCAGTGGTCTTCCACTCCTAAACTAGCCTGTTCCAGGCTCCAACATAGTAACTTACAGAGATTGCAAAAACTAATGAGAAAAACGCGCAGTCCATGCAACGAGTATGAGTCAAGAACCCTAGGAACGAGGCTGGTATCCCCCGGGATTTATTCAAACAAATGGCTGAAAAGTTTTAAAATATGATTCACTTTTCAAAACCAAGTCCCGACAAACCACCACCAAACGACAGTAGCTGACAAAACTGATGAGCTGATGAGTTTTTTTCGTTATGACAGTTCGAAAAAGGTCATTTAAGCCATTAGCGAACGGAAATTCTCTCTTCATCAGTTAAAAAATCAAGTTTGCTGGTTAGTTTTTAGCTTATGAGCAAGTTCTCCATTCGGAGCAGTCGCGAGAATTCACGAGAGAGCCGCTCGCGAAAGGAGACGCGAGTGCGAGTGCTTCGCCGCTCGCTCGCTCGCGCGTTTTCTCGCGGTTTGCTTCGCTCGCCATGTAAAATGGAGAGCTTGTTGGCAGGCTAATTCGATTTTTGCTGCCTGACGAAGAACAGAGTTTGCTGTTGGAGAATCGATCAACCAATGATCGAAATTAATAACCTCTGCTTGAAACTGAGTTCGATAACTTACCAGTCGGCCAAAAGAAACCATGGGTGGTTTTTCTTCTGCTTCTTTCTTTTCCTTGTCGTTACTAAAACAAAACAAAAATTAAGAAAATAAAGTTTTTTCTCTTTTTTGAGTATAAGGAAATGAGCTGCTCCCTGCCTGATGTTGGAAAATTACACACATTGCAAATACAGGGTTGTCCAGTGCCATAGATGCTCAAAAAAATGGGAAAATAGGAAACCCAGGATTGAGAAAATAAGAAAAATAGGAAACTTTGTATTAAAAAATAGGAGAAAAATAGGAAAATCAATAGTACTTTCGTCGACAAAGATAGTCTCCCTGCATCCCATCAGGTTTGTAATAAAGGCTACGAGTCCCCAGCTTCTACGTTCGCAGGATTTAGGTCAACTTTCGCGGCTTAGAAGGAGTGATCAGTATTTGAACGTTTAGTTTATTGGCTCAGTTACGCTGTAATCAGAATGATATGCTTGATTACAGGTCGAGCATGGTTCTATAATCAAAGGTGATCATATGCTAATTCCCTTCAAGTTAGTTGGCAGCAAATCTTTGAAAAGCTTCGAGGAATGAAATTTCTTAGGATACAAATTTCTTACGATTGCGTTGTTGTTGAAGGATATCGAACTAGGACTAAAAAGTCCTGTGGAAAACTTTCCGTACATTAATCTGCAATCGGTAACTGGTTGAGAATATGCTTGTTTGAATCAAAAGACCGCACAGTTTAACATCTAATTACGGAACCAGGCTTTCCGCGGTGTACGCAAAATGACACTGATCTATTTGGTATCAGATTGTAAGTGTGTCGTGGTAAAGTTCTAAGAAAAACGTAACACGCTGCTTAGCAATGACTGCAGGACCAGTTTCGCAATCAAAATATTAGATTCTTCGTCAATTGCTTAGGAATGGCTGTTAACAAGGGCTCACCAAGAGAGCGAGTGCCATAAACTAAACTTGAGCCTGTTCTTTTCATGTAGCATCCAGAATCCAGCTTGTGATTGGTTTTTTAAACAAGAAGCTGATTGGATGATTTATCTGACTGAGTGTCAGTGTGAGAGGACAACTTGATCCTGTATTCAGTTTCAAAGATGAACATAAAAGGGAGCAAGACTTCAAAATAAAATGTAACATGTACAGATACTGAAATGCAGTTTCAGTGGGCTATGCAAAATATTATTCAATAGTCATGAGAACTACACTGTATAACACTACATACAATATATGTGGGTGCACTAGAAAATCATAAAAGTATGAACATAACAAAGTTGTTAACAGAAATCAAAAAGGTAATAGAGGTCATAGAAATAACAAAATTAATGTAACTATTATTTTTGCTAATATTAGAACATCAAAGTCAACATGCTACTTGCTTTATGATAAATCTCACTCTAAAACACATACAACTATAATAATTCCATTTTCAATTTTGCTACAAATTTTGGCTTCACAAGCTAAAAAATAGGAAAAATAAGAGGTTTTGGTTAAAAAATAGGAGAAAATAGAAACAGGCTCAAAAAATAGGAAAAAATAGGAACTGCACACCCTGCAAATAGTGCCAATTGTCACGGCATCTATCACGGGGGAACAAAAGTACATATCACTGTGACGTCACAGTGATATGTGTTCCCCCTTGATATGTGTTGCCCCGAACACATATCCCTAGTGAAATGTGTTTCCTCTACACGGGAACACATATCACTGGTGATATGTGTTTTCCGGTTAAGGAAACACATATCACTAGGGACAGGAGCCCATGACTAGGTGCGTCTAATTTCACTGATTTCTGGAGTCAACCCTTTATCGAATAGATTAAATAGAACTGCTGGCTTCGAGCTAAAAGGGTCATATTTCCGCGAGTCTCGTAAGTCACCGTGAAAAAAAAGGGGGGGGGACGAAGGTGAAATCAGGAGCCTTTCCTTCCACCGTTTTCCTTTTTACCATACGTTTTTTTTCCCGATTATACAGCCGCTGGGATCTGGATAATGATAATATATCACTTTCCGTGCGAAAACAATAGCTGGACATTCTCAGGAAGGGCATGGATGAAAACAGGAACGACTGGGATGACTTCATTGACGGCGAATTGTTTGCCATTAACTTGACCAATGTCTCAAGCACCACTAAGTTTAGCTGCTTCTTTATAATGTTTGGTCGTCAACCACGGCTACCATTCGACGTTGAAAAATTTGTGCAGCAGGCCGAAAGGAGGATGCTTTGCAAGAGTACATAGACAAGATGGCTACGACAAGAAATGTTACGGTTTTCCAAGGTAGAACGCAACATAACCATAGCCCAGGGGAAACAAAACAAGGCAGTACCGAAAGAAGGAGGCAGGCCGAAATAAGAGCTTTAAGAAGGGAGATGTTGTGCTGCGAGGCAACATGCTTCAGAAAAGTCAAAGCAAGGTCACAAAATCCAAGATAAGTGGCCGGGGCCTAATTACCCAATAGAGAAAATTAACCTGGAAAAAGGAAAATGTCAGCTACGCGGGCGAGTTGGGAAGATTTTAAAGCGGAAAACTTATTGAAGGATGTTAAGATTTACAAGCCACAGCAACTGACTTCAGGAGACGACCAAGATGGTTTGTCTGCAGCCCAGAATGAAGAGGTGGAAACTCCACTGTCTGCAGCGGTGCTGACAGAAGCATCCCAACACGGTGAAGCAACCAGGCCTCCACCTAACCGCACGCACGAACAGACCAGGAATACCGTGCCTTTCCTGTCTTCTACTGGCAAGTAATTCATGGTAGTCTCCATATAGACTCCCTAATATATTAATGCAATAGGTTATTATACCAGCATAACAAGTATATAGAGAATACTTCATGGAAAGTGCTGGCGTACGGTATTTACGCACGAGTTGTTGACGTATCAGAAATCGAACGAGTGAGCGCAGCGAACGAGTAAGATTTCTGATACAAAAACAACGATGGCGTAAATACCGTACAAAGCACTTTCCATGTGGTATTGTGTTTATTATATACATACTGAGACATTCATCATTTTGGCGGCCTTTTTATTTTAAATTTTTCAAAAATACTAAAATCTGCCGCTACACACTTACCGCAAAATGACAACGAAAACGAAGTATCAGCTTTTTAGTAAAAACGTTTGTTAAAAACATAAATGACGGTGAGGTAATCCAAGAACTATAAGTAATCTTAACTGTTTGTTCTCAATGCACAATTGAAAATGAGTGAATTTAAGTAAAATGGCCGGTTTCAAGATAAGCTTAAGCTTAAACGAAAAGGCAAAGTAGCTCCGACAAAAATCACAACAAAAGCTTACGTCTCGTTCTATATATTCTTTTCCGCTGTTGTTTCGCCGGCTCTCTAGCGTTTTCTTTATCGACAGTGAAACAAACGAAACTATTCCACTCCATTTCCGAAATGTTTTTCACTTTTTTAGCGAGAAAAACTCTTTGAGTAAAACTTTTGATTTGTACGGTATTTACGCACTCGTTGTTTTTGTATCAGAAATCTTACTCGTTCGATTTCTGATACGTCCACAACTCGTGCGTAAATACCGTACGCCAGCACTTTCTATGAAGTATTCTCTATTTATTATATACATACTGAGAAATACTCACCAAAAAGCTATGTCGTAAATTTTCGTACGCAAATTAGTTCTAACCAATCAGAGGAGCGAACGATGGTTTTCACACGTGAAAAAAGTGATACGTCCAATCAGAATCGCGAACGATGTTTTTTCACGTGTGAGAAAAATGATACGTCCAATCAGAAGCCACAGAGGTGTGTGAGTTTCGCGCCAAAATTCCCGCCTTTTATTGCAGCTTGCAGCGCCGCTTCCCCGCCGCTTCGCACACATTCAACGAGAAAAGTTTTACTCAAAGAGTTTTTCTCGCTCAAAAAGTGAAAAACATTTCGGAAATGGAGTGGAATAGTTTCGTTTGTTTCACTGTTGATAAAGAAAACGGTAGAGGGCCGGCGAAACAACAGCGGAAAGGCAAAAAACAGAACGAGACGTAAGCTTTTGTTGTGCTTTTTGTCGGAGCTACTTTGCCTTTCATTTAAGCTTAAGCTCATATTGAAACCAGCCATTTTACTTAAATTCACTCATTTTCAATTGTGCATTGAGAACAAACAGTTAATATTACTTATAGTTCTTGGATTACCTCATATCCTTACCGTCATTTTTGTTTTTTTAACAAAGGTTTTTACTAAAAAGCTGATACTTCGTTTTCGTTGTCATTTTGCGGCAAGTGTGTGGCGCCAAATTTTAATATTTTTGAAAGATTTAAAATAAAAAGGTCGCCAAAATGATGAATGTCTCAGTATGTATATAATAAACACAATACCACATGGAAAGTGCTTTGTACGGTATTTACGCACTCGTTGTTTTTGTATTAGAAATCTTACTCGTTCGCTGCGCTCACTCGTTCGATTTCTGATACGTCAACACTTTCCGTACCGTACCGTACCGTACCGTACCGTACGCCAGCACTTTCCATGAAGTATTCTCTATATATGGGTACACAGGATATATAACAATTATTCACCGAAGTGGAGGTGGCTAGTCCTGGATATTTACCGAACTGCGAAGCAGTGAGGTAAATATCCAGGACTAGCCACCGACACTGAGGTGAATAATTGTTTTAGTATATACTAAAACAGTGAGATAATTGAGCACAAAAATGACCATTTTTAACTCAAATACTGTTGCCAACGATTACAATTTTGGCGCGTAATGACCGGGCGGCCGCGGCCGTCGCTTTTTCTTGCCGACAATTAAACCTTTTGAAGGCATTTGTTTAGCTCTTGCGGGGAAATTTCTGCAAAAGGAGTTGTGAATTCTTTTTGAATTTAAAATCATTCTATAAAAAAAGATTATTAAATTTAGTTTTAAGCTTATTTATGAACAACTCAACTAAATAAAGTAAGCAAGACTTAAACTTAATTTGCATTTGTAAACAAAAAACTTTTTCACCGGTTTTATCGATAAATTCGTGTCAGAAAGACAAAGCTTTACCTGTTAAAACTTCCAATCCGAACTTCGTCACCTTCTTCGTGTATTTCGGAAACAGCTTGCTTGATTAGTTGTGAAATTTCTTTGTTTGTTTACGGCAGCAAACCGAGAAGGCATTTTGCTCGCAACTTACGCGAGTTTGGCGTCGCTCGCTCGGAGGAACTGGAGGTGAATCAGTGAATAGTGCAGGATATTCACTGATTGAGTAGCCAATCAGAGCGCGCGAAAAACACTATCCACTGTTTTACTATATACTAAATAGGGATATACAGGGTATACAGTGTGACTAGGGTAAACATGGGTACACAGGATATACAAGGGTATCCAGGGTATACAGTATGACTCGGGTAAACATGGGTACACAGGATATACAAGGGTATACAAGGTATACAGTATTTCTAGGGTAAACATGGGTACACAGGATATACAAGGGTATCCAGGGTATACAGTATGACTCGGGTAAACATGGGTACACAGGATATACAAGGGTATACAAGGTATACAGTATTACTAGGGTAAACATGGGTACACAGGGTATACAAGGGTATACAGGGTATACAGTTTTACTAGGGTAAACATGGGTACACAGGGTATACAAGGGTATACAGGGTATACAATATGACTAGGGTAAACATGGTTACACAGGATATATAGGGGTATACAGCAGGGTATACAGTATTACTAGGGTAAACATGGGTACACAGGATATACAAGGGTATACAGGGTATACAGTATTACTAGGGTTAACATGGGTACACAGGAGATACAGGGGTATACAGGGTATACAAGATATATAAGGGTATGTGACTTAGTATACTCAAGAGATAACATATTAGGGAGTCTATATGGAGACTACCATGATTAACTGGCCCTTCTCCATGTGTACAAGGAAAAGGAACCAGGCTTTCAGTGCACAAAGCACCCCAACAGGGTGATGCAACCAGGCCTCCACCAAACAGCATGGCCACACAAGCTGAATCAACCAAGCCTTCAGTGTCTACGGGACCCAAACCAGAGGGAAGAAACCAGGCCTCGACCCAACCACACGCCCGAACAAACCATAAACGCTGAATTTACACAGTCTTCAAAAGCTGGACAAGGAGATGCAGCCCAGCCTCCACCAACCTTCTCACTTTATCAGAAGAGAACCACTCATCCACCGTCCTCCATAACCCTGATAAAAAAGAGTCACCCAGCCAGCTGTTACCGGCCTCCACACCTCAACAGAGCAGAACAGACCAAACAAAGTAGGCTGAATTTCAGACGATTACTTCGAGTCGTTTTTCTCTTCTCAGCAACGTCTGAATAGACCGGCCGTTAATGCCATCCAGTAACTAGAGGGCCACAAGTTGATCAGTAATGTTTAGTTATTGTTACGTGCCACCCTCATAAAATAAAGTCTCTTACTTACTAATGTCGGGTAGTGATTTTGATTGGTTTATTGTCCAAATATTTGCATAATTATGTATAATTATGAGAAATTTTAGCAGGATTGTCGTTTGATATTCAGCGGATTGCATCCTTGGCATGCTTGCACGGAGACAATCTGTATTGTAAACAGCAAAATTGCCCTTGTCTTTGAAACTATGAAATGTTTAATTGAACTACGAGCAAAGGATTTGTTTGTTTCCTCGTTTTCTTTCCTCTTCGTTAATGACCAGGGGCGGATCTAGGGGGAGGGGGCATGGGGTGCACACCCCCCCCCCACCCCCCTGAGATGACCTGCGGTTTTCTAATACAACTGGTATTCTGCAAAAAAAACTATGTGGTTTATTGGTGTTGAAGCAGAGCAAGAGACGAGTGCACCCCCTCCTGAAAAAAATCCTGGATCCGCCCCTGATGACCAAATAGCTTCCTTTCAATTAAAGCAGATTGTTGTGTTTTCGAAGTGTCCCCTGTGTGTATTTAAGCTTATTTCATTGCCTGATTGCAATAGAGTTTGATTATTGAATTACAACAGATTCGTTCTGAGTGGCGCATGCAGTTGAAAACACGAACCCCAACAAAAAAAGAGTTAAGTAATTCTGTATCATGTAGACATTTCCTGAGGATATTTCTTTATTTGCCGGTTGAAAATCGTGTTTTACTTTTTGCATGAATTAAAGCAAAGGACAGTGACGTCACTAGACGGCATCTTCGTTCGAAGGTGTTTCAAAAGACTTCGAATATTCAAGACGCCTATCCAAATTTAGCTCGCAAAACAGGGATGTTTTCTTTAACTTCCAAAAATTATGTCCTCTTGGAATTGCAAATACACACACGGTCACAACAACAGCACGTCACTAAACATGAACCACGAGCGAGCATTAAATATCAAAAGCCAATTTAACTGTTCTTAGCTTTCTTTGATATGAAAGGACGGATTCACTTGCAACATGCTGGTATAGCCGTTTTAGGTTTATCAACAATAAAAAAAGCTACAAATTTGCGTGCATTAGGGCAATGCAACGGATATAGCCGTATGCTGCGAATAATTAAATGTACAACGACAGATTATTCACCTGTCACGTCATCTGTATTTGGTGATAAGGTAAAAATCACGCAATGCAGTGAAGTCAAAACAACACCCGTTCGTTCTCTTTCGTTCGAAGGTGTTTCAATAGACTTCAGACGGATATCAAGGTGCCTATAGGTGGTTTTCATGCAATCTCGGGAGACACAAATAACAATGGTGAAATGAACAAATGCTGGTGGACAAACAAAACGAGCTAATGAGCAATCTTTTGTTTACCGTCCACCAGCATGGCGGCGATGACGTAACGTGAAAACTTTAAAATACAAAAAATACGTCCTCTTGAAATTGACAAAAAAGCGAGGTTTTACGAATTCTTATTTACACAAGGTTGAAGATAAATAAAAAATAAGTTTTTATACAAGTTTCAAGCTCCGAAGGATGTTTCATTTCGAAAATACAGCAATTTAAACTTCCGAGTTTTCACAGTGCGTGACTGGCAATATGGCCGGTAACCGGTCAAGGTGTTAAAAACACTAAATGGCCGGCAGTCCCATATTCTCAGTAAATTTCACAAAATCGAAAGATTCTAGCTAATCTGTCTGTCTGTCTGTCGATTAGACAAGTCAAGCGATCCTGAAGATCTAGCGTAATTTGGTTACCGCTGGGCTCAGAAGACGAAACCGTGTTTCGTGACACTTGGAACTATTTTCAGCTCGACTGCCGGTCAAGGTTTTCAAAACACTAAATGGCCGCAGTTCTATATTCTCAGTAAATTTCACAAAATCGAAAACTTCCAGCTAATCTAAACTATCATATGTCGATCAAGACAAGTCAAGCGAACAAAAACAAATCTTTTCTACACGCGTAAATCAATAATAAGAGCGGGCATTCCACGACTACACTAGGCAAAGAATGTTTTACGCAAAGCAATGCTTTCGCTTAGAATTCTAACCTGCCATCACCGCCATCTCCAGCAACATCGGTGACAGCTTGGTAGTTGTTCCTCCTGGATATTTTTCTGTTCTTTTCACATTTATCAGGACAAATCTTCACCTCACAACCACTAGGATTAATATTGCCATCTTCCGCGGACAGCAGAGGCTCCGATTCTTCATCCATGACTGGTTTAGTTTGACTGCCGGCAATCTACGGAGTTTTTGAGGTGGCTGTAAACTTGAAGAAGCTACCACTTATTAAATTAATGCAATTTCTAGTATCGCCGTTTTAATGGATGAATCTCAGTGTCCTTGGTTTCTCTGGGTTATGATGAAATGATGCCCCTCAATCATTCAATCAAGCTGAGCGTGATTTGAAAGATATTGCCTTCTAAATTTAGACAGGCTTTGTCAGCAAAATGGGCTAACCACATGTCAAAAATAAGGTCAACTTTGAATTCGGATTAAAATTGCAAGCACAGCAAATTATAATGCTGTTGTAGTTTTTCATATTCTACTTTGTTTTCCTTTTCCTTTTTAGCTTGTAAGGAGAGGTCTTGTAGATCGTTACAGCGGAATACGATAAAATATTTTTATGGTATAGTACTAGTTACGTGTGTAGCATGATATTTGCGACCTCATGAGGTGAGAGACCAAAAACGTCATAAATATCATTGACCAATAGCAGGCGCTGTTCACTCTATTAACGGAGTGAGTATGTTCACTTCGGTTCAAGGTTTCGCCCTGAAGCAACCAAACATATTTTCAGATCACTCTCAAATTGTCTGCTGGATCAAAATTGGTGCAGACCTCTCAAATAATAATAATAACAATTTTCAAGACAAAAACAACGTTAAGCTTCCACAACAGAGGGTCCTGAAGGGGTAAAATGGGAACCGGGATTGGCCGGTTTTTGCCCTGGGAAAATGGGATTTAAGCCACTAGGACTGGGATTTGGTCACTGGGAATGGGAATAAAATGTCAAAAATGGGAATGGGATAAATAGTTTGGAACCATGACTAGTCAGAGGCATCACTTATTTCCTGGAGTTAAGAAACGTCAGAAAATTGCTAATGCACCTTGTTCTAGTCAATTTTTAGCATTTTTATCTAGGTTTCCCCCAAATGGCCCCGATTTGCAGTCAACGATATTTGTGTACTGTATCCAATAAGTGTTTGAAATCCCTCGAACTTCTGAAGAAGTCTCTCATCTCCATCAAAGCTAATATACGGGAGTCGTCAGTATTAGACGGGTACAAAATGAGACTAAATATGGAGGCTCTCTTAACCCTTCACGTTGAAAATCAGCATGCCGTAACACATTTTAAGAGAGACACTTACATTGTACGAATATGCGACGATGTTTTGCACATCAGTTGAAGAAGCAGTGAAAAGGGTTTCTAAGTGGGCAGCAGCGTACTACACACATCCAAATTCGTATTACAAACTGCCAACATCACATGTAGTTTCCTTATCTCACATCAAAATTCCAAAGCCAACCTCACAGAAGATAACCAGAAACGAGGAAGCTGAAATGAGGGCATGGGGTAGAATGCATGGTAAATCCGTCAGACAAACGAAATGTAAGACAAGATAACACAATGGACAGGGCGGGCACTTTGCCTCTGAACTTATATGAAACTAAAACGATCTTAAAACCAGTCAATTTAAATTCACAGATAGGCGTCGAAAGAGTTCCAAGCGAAAGTGATGAGCCACCTAATTCAAATGAGGATGCCAGTTTACCACCAGACGAAACGTCTGCAGCAAAATTCACTGCTGCCTTTCGTTCCAACGATATTCTGTCTTTATTACATCTCTTCGAAAGTACAAAATTCGATTTAAGCATTCCAGATGTTGAAAATGCTACCAATCAATTCACAAATATTGTGACTGAGGCAGCAAAACGTTCACTCAAATTACTCACGGTAGCCAACGAACAAATCTAAAAGAAAGGCAATTACTAAGAAATGGTTTGATTATGATTGGAAACTTTAAGATCTTCACTTAAAAAGTTATCTAACAAAAATCATCCTCTGGATACCGAACTCAGAAAAAAGTGTTCAAAATAAAACCGTTAAAAAACTTATAAAACACAAAAAACAACAGTTTTTTACTCTAAAGTAAATGAGCTGATTAGTAACGAAAACAACCGCAGATTTTGAGATACTCTAAAGTCAATGAACGAAAACAACTTGTCTTATAATAATAACGAAAACCCGACCAATAAACTTTATGATCATTTTAAAACCCTACACTCAGCACTGATGTTATTGGCATTTTAAATAAACGTATTAGACGATAAAAAGCGTTTGGAGGACAGCAACCATTTACAGTCGGAATTAGACAATGCAATATCGGTTGAAGAGATTGATAAAGAAATTAAAAAAACTCAAAAATAAAAAGGCCGCTGGACCTGATAGAATAAGCAAAGAAAAGATGAAAACAAGCTCAAGATTTCTAAAATATCTACTTGAGAAACTTTTTAATCTGATTCTACAATCTGGAACATTTCCTACATCATGGAGTAATGGAATAATCACTGCCTTGCATAAATCTGGAAACAAAGTACAGAGGTATTTGCATTAGTAGTTGTCTGGGCAAAGTCTTTTGTTCTATTTTATATACGAGATTATTAAACTTTTCAAACAATCATAAAATACTTCATTGCTCCCAAAGTAGCTTTTTGCTTGGACATCGTGCGTCTGAGCATGTCTTTAGTTTAACAACGTTAATAAGACCAACATGTTACCCGCTCCCCCAGAGGCAAACTTTATACTTGTTTTGTTGATTTTAAAAAGGCATTTGACTCAATTTGGCATCAAGGTTTACTACACAAACTGTTGAAATATAACATAGGTGGCACCTTTTACGAAATAATTTCCAGCATGTATTCCCATTCATGATGTTGTGTGAACGACAATTATACTCGATCAGAATTTTTCAATTATGATAAACGTGTACGACAAGGCTGTATTCTGTCGCCGCTTCTATTTAACCTTTATCTAAACGAAGTACCCTTCATTCTAAGTAAGAATGCTTAAGATTCTATCTTACTACCAGGTGGTTCTCACTTAAACTGTCTACTTTATGCCGATGATTTACTTCTAATATCTAACTCGACAGAAGGTTTACAACAAAGTCTTGACAGACTATCAAAATGCTGTCAGGATTGGCTTCTTAAGATTAATCCAACTAAAACCAAAGTTATCGTATTTCAGAAGAAGAGTAGAAAATCAGCAATAGATAAACACAATTTTATGGTTAGCAATGAAAAAATTGAAATCATCAATAATTATACCTATCTTGGAGCTAAATTTTCTGCCAATGGAACGGATAAAATGGCCGAAGAAAATAAATCAGGTCTAATAAATAAAATAAATCTTTTGTGTACACAACTTACTATTAATAGTATGCAAAGCTGATAATAATAATCAAAACATCTGAAAAACCACCAGCTAAATTTGATAAAAACAAATAAAAAACTAAAATTCTACTCCATCTTTAAAAATGGAACAACTTACTCTGAATTCATCAATCATATCCGGAATCCTGAACATAGGCGTGTAGCTTCCAAATTTAGGATAGGAAATCATAATTTAAAAATAGGAACTGGAAGATTTACAATCCCCAAAACTCCTGAAGACCTTAGAATCTGTGATCATTGCAACCAAAATTCGGTTGAAAATGAACTGCCTATATTATTTCACTGTGATCAATATAATGATTTGAGAAAGACTCTTTTTATTAAAATCAACGACCGAAATACATTATTTTTGCAATATCCATGATAAAGACTGTTTTCCTTTTAACAATACTGATTCACATATCAGCAGGCTAGCTAGATGTCTAGTGTTAGATGTCTCATGTCTGATGTCCGATGCCCGTTGTCTGATTTCTGATGTCAGATGACTGATGTCTGGTGACATCACACATCGGACATCATATATCAGACATCAGACATCGGACTTCATATATTAGACATCGGACATCAGCACTCAGACATCGGACATCAGACATACAGTAAGACGTCAGCCATCGGACATCAGACATCGCACATCAGACATGAGACACCAGACATCGGATGTCATACATCAGACATCGATCATCAAAAATCAGACATCGGAATTCAGACATACAGTAAGACATCAGCCACGATACATCAATGATGTCTGATGTCTTACTGTATGTCTGATGTCCGATGTCTGATATCCGATCTCCAATGTCTTATGTCCGATAGCTGATGTCTTACTGTATGACTCATGTCTGATGTCCGATACTGGCTGATGTCTTATGTCTGATGTCCGATGCCCGATGTCATATTTCTGATGTCCGATGTCTGATTCCTGATGTTTCCATGTCTGATGTATGACGTCTGATGTCTTGCTGTATGTCTGCTGTCCGATGTCCCATGTCTTAAGTCCGATGGCTGATGTCTCACTATACGTCTCATGTCTGATGTCCGATGCTGGATGTCATATTTCTGATGTCCGATGTCTTATGTCCGGTGGCTGATGTCTTACTGTATATCTAACGTCTCATGTGTGATGTCCAATTGCTGATGTCCGATGTCTGATGTCGGTCTCATTTCTGATGCCTGACGTCT
The DNA here is from genome assembly GCF_958299795.1 of Porites lutea. Taxonomy (NCBI): domain Eukaryota; kingdom Metazoa; phylum Cnidaria; class Anthozoa; order Scleractinia; family Poritidae; genus Porites; species Porites lutea. The sequence goes on from NC_133209.1 coordinate 4,595,605, forward strand.
GATGTCCAATGTCTAATGTCCGATTTGTGATGTCTGATGTCTGATATTTGATGTCAGATTTCTTTCGTCTGATGTCCGATTTGTGGTGTCCTATGTCTGATGTCCGATGTCCAATATCAGATGTCTTATGTCCGATGTCTGATGTTCGATGTATGATGTAGCCCCGGGGCTTGTATGTTTCAAAGGCCCTTTTAGGGGTGTACTCCCTCCTCTGCCCGGCAAATAACGTGGCTGGGCGGATGTCTTTTACCCTATGCCATCTTTCGGCAGAAAAGGCAGAAGCGTACGAGTTTACAGCCAGCAATGCTTTACGGTGAATTACAAGCCATGTATAGCAATTTCTATCGAGCGTTTTCACTCACGTGGCCAGCATCTTTGCAAATTTGTTGGGACAAAAGAGAGCTTTTACGTGCGAAAAGAATTCAACTCCCACGGGAAAGATTTGGAACAGCAACATGGCCGCTGTTTCATTGTTTTCGAACACCAATATGGCCGCCGTGACGTCATGTGAAAACACTCTATCAGGAGCCGATTAATCGGCATTTAACAGTCATTTTACAAACATAGGCCAATCTCTAACACAAGAAATTCCTAGTTCGGAAATTGACCCACTTGGCTATGTTAATCCTGTTGACGGAGTATTTTCTTTTCTTTTCAACGGATTAATGTTCAAAAAGTCATCAAATTATTTAAGGCTATCGATGTAAGTAAGGCAACTGGGCTTGACAAAATTCCAAACAGGCTTCTGAAGATTGTCGTCGATGTTGTAGCGCCCTCTATAACGGGCATCTTTAATCAATCGTTAGTGACTGGTATTTTCCCCTCTGACTGTAAAATGGCTAAAGTGTCACCAATTTTTAAGTATGGTTCTAAGTCTGACCTTAACAACTATCAGCCTAGATCTGTTATTCCTAACTCCCTTCTGTTGGACAATCACACCCAAAGATTGTTAGTCTCACTGTTATGGTTGGTTTGTGAATTTTTGTTAGAGTGTAGAACTCTGGTATTCTTGGTGGATTGGGTGTTTGCCATTTTCTCGTCATGTCATCGTTACGTTTTTCACGGTGTAGATCCGTAATTAATTAGGCGCACGACCTTGCTGTGTGTTTCTTTCAACATTGGTTCAACGAGAGGTTTGTAGTTATGTTCGCCGTCGATTTGTATTTGATCTTCTCTTATTTTGTCAGTTTTGTTCATGTTTACTTAGCGATTCCCTTGTCCGCTTAATGTCGATGTCGTGCGCCAGTGTTTTGCTGTAATTCTTTTAATGCTTGTCACTGGCTTGTCGGTCCTTGCGTGACAAGTTATGTTTTGGCTTTGTTATTTGTACCTCTGCAAGTTGTGATTTAACTTCTCTCGAGGGCTACTGATGGTTGAGCCGGTGGGTTCGAGTCAGAGTTAACGTAGAAAGGGCGAACTTCCCTATTTCTAAACATCCCAAGTCTCACAAACCATGATGACCGAGTCGCAAGTGTCCTTTTGTATTTGTCAAGGCGCCGAAATAGAAATTCTGAATTGTCATTTAAAGTTGAACTAAGCTGCCTCTCCAAGTCCTCGATAAGTCTAGCAAGGGAGAAGATTGCTATTACTTGAATACGGCTAAAAATTTCTAGATGAGCGTTCCATTCAGATATAATTTTCGAAGCTTATCTAAAAAATTCCCTACGATTTTCTGAGGTTTAATTTTTCATATTTTATTCCTTATGTTATGCTTATTTTCGTAGAAAAAGGAAACCTAAAATTTTCGGATTCAAAAATGTGATGAAGAGAGGAATAAGAAAAATTCTCTTTTTCGTAAAAACGTTTAATTGCTTCTAAAATTTCCAGGAAAATAACACTGAAGCCCTTGTAATTTCGAAAAGCCTCCAGTTTCCCTGGGACGAACAGATACAAATTTTATAGCGCCGCTTAGAATGCATTTCTAGAGATCTAAAAGGACTCTGGATAACCTAAGAAGCATTTTCAATGCGTTTAGGAGGAAACCGTCGTTGGGTGCCCCTGGGTGAAGAGATCGATTGATAACACAACTGGTCAGCGTTCTCTCTTTCCCGACTCAAGTTATTTCCTGAACTCGACTAACATTTTTTTTTTCAACTCGACTCGCATATTTTTTTCGTCTCAAATTTCAAATTGTAGTCATGACATTTCCTTAGTATTTTTTTTTCGTTCGTGAACAGTGTATTTTGCAAATTTCGACTCATATTTTTTATTGCATTCGGTGTATTTTACAAGTTCCGACTTATGTATTTTGTTTTCAACATGTTTTTATCATCGGTATAATTTTGTCCGCAACGGAACGTCATAGTCAGCTGCCTCTTTTCAACAAACCGGCTACACTGGATCAATATAATATTGGTACTGACTAATTTTTGCAAAATCACAATTTTAGGCCGAATTGCACTCCACTCAGTTCAACTACCATTATAATCCAACGACCGCTGCTAAAAAAAATGGTTATTTAGCTGTTTGTTGTTCACTGCGCACGTTTAAAGAAGGGTATGCTACGTCAGCAATAACTTAGTTAGAAATTACAGCCCCGTATACTGGACGATAAAATAGAGATTATACTTTTCTAGTCAAGATTATCAAGATTAATTGCTTTACGATTGCGTGACGACACCAAAAACGGCTGTGTAGCAGACTAACTCTAATACTGTAGCAATGATCACCTCATTGATTATCAAGTAGTCATTGGAATGACTCTTCACCAGAAAAAAATCAAATCAAATCAAATCAAAAAAGACGAGCAGCTAATAATAAGTAAAAGAAAATTTCTCCGGGAGAATAATAATTTACTATTATGGAGTCACGAGGTTCAAAAATTAATTTGATAGCTAATTTATTCTTACCAAAGACTCTACTAGTGTAGAGAAAGGATCGGTATTGATCGTCGTTTTTTGTAAGGTTAGATAACAATTATTCACCGAAGTGGAGGTAGCTAGTGGTTAATTTTTAACGAGGCCGCGTTAGCGGCGAGGTAAATCAGTACCACCACTAGCCACCGACACTGAGGTGAATAATTGTTTTAGTATATACTAAAACAGTGAGATAATTGAGCACAGAAATGATGATTTTTAACTCATTTCCCGTTGCGTGCAACGATTACAATTTTGGCGCGCAATGACCGAACGGCCGCGGTCGTCGCTTTTTCTTGCCGGCAAATAAAACTTTTGAAGGTATTTGTTTAGCTCTTGTGGGGAAATTTCCTCAAAAGGAGTTCTGAATTCTTTTTGTATTTAAAACCATCCTGTAAAAAGGATTATTAAATTTAGTTTTAAGCTTATTTATGAACAAGTCAACTAAATAAAGTAACGCAAGACTTAAGCTTAATTTGCATTTGTAAACAAAAAACGTTTTCGCCGGTTTTATCGATAAATTCAAGTCAAAAAGACAAAGCTTTACCTGTTAAAACTTCCACCCCGAACTTCGTCACGTTCTTCGTGTATTTCTGGAACAGCATGCTTGATTAGTTGTGAAATTTCTATGTTTGTTACGGCAGCAAACCGGGAAGGCATTTTGCTCGCAACTTACGCGAGTTTGGCGTCGCTCGCTAGGAACTGGAGGTGAATCAGTGGATAGTGCAGGAAGTCACTGATTGAGTAGCCAATCAGAGCGCGCGAAAAACACTATCCACTGTTTTAGTATATACTAAGACGGATTATCGAAGTACTACACGGGTCATCTAAATACATGTAGCATGCCTGACTCCTAGATGGCCGGACAACATCTGACTTAATTCACATAAAACCACAAGAAATAAAACGACATGAAAACGAACTTTTTAGAAAACAACTTCACCAACTACAGTGGTGGATATAATCTTTGAATTAATTATTGACGTTTTGCATTTGCGATGTAACAAGGCCATGATAAATTCCTTTACGGCCCAACAGTTCCTGGTGCGTGCCTTGCTCCATCACGCGCCCGTGATGAATGACAGCTATGACGTCAGCATTTTGGACGGTGGATAGCCGATGAGCAATGATGATAGCTGTGCGACCCTCACTTGCTGCGTCCAGTGCTTGTTGGACAACCTGTTAAGTGGAAAGCAAAACCTGTTAATTGTATTATCATATCACGAGCACAGTACCACATTACGAACACAGTAACGCACCGAACGTACTGTAATGAACAATACAGTGCAGTACCTAATGGCGGAGCATCGGCCGTTGATCTCGACGGCATTCGAATGATGACGAGGATGACTCACGTAACCATTAACTGCTATTTCCAGCCATTTAAAACATAGATACGAGTTGGTTCCTGTTTAATGACATACCAAAAAAATGAACGGTGAATTTATGGAACCGCAGCCTGGACGAAGAAAGCGAAACGGTGATTGTAGGCGCATTCGGTGACTACGCCGTTAGTCATTTCGACATCGCCGGGGTCGCTTGTGGAAACCAGCCTTACGACCGACACCTCTCTAAGACGGACACTCTGGACCCAAACGGATCCATGTTACATAGAGATGAACTTACTGCCTGTAGACAGATAGAAACCGCCAACGGTCTTCGCTCTTACCTTCTCACTCTCTGTATCCAGAGCAGAAGTAGCTTCATCAAGAAGTAGGATCTGTGGATTTCGGACCAGAGCTCTAGCAATGGCTATCCTCTGTTTCTGCCCCCCTGAAATGAGAGTTCCTTTGTCTCCTACCAGAGTATCATAACCCTACAAACAAAAGCAACGGGTCCACTGAGATAGGTTGATGTTCCTAACAAAAATGCCTATCAAACTCGATTAAGTACAAGTTTCAAAGTACGACTTCGCAAGCGGAAAGAAGCGAATCTTGAGTCCTGACTGGCTGCCCAAGAGGGCAAGAAGGACCTGTCCTGAAGTATGAAACAGGGGGCTTGCATTTCAAAGAGCAACCCGTGCTCAGACTAAAATTCTGCTGAGACCAAACTCCTTATAGTCAAGTAATACGATCATTTAATATTTACTAGAAATAGTTTTCACTACAGTTGCCCCGCTTTTGATAAAATGTTTGTGAAGATTTCTGTGGTAAATATATACTGAATAGAGTCAACTCCCTCTATAGCGGACACTGTAGGGACCTTACGTTAGTGTCCTCTGTAGCGAGAGTCCGTAATAGCGGAAGTTTATTTCAGTCAAATGTCTGTAATTTATTTTTGCCCGGAATTTATCTGCTGTCCGTATTATCGGGGTGTCCGCAAGACGAGAGTTGACTGTATATGTTGAATGTTTTAAATTTGACTTGTTTCTTTTTCAGTGATGTAAATGATCTTACAATCTGATGATCTATAAATCGGACAATTTCAACATATTACAACCATACAGTGTTCTATTTTATCTTTCAGTATAACACCAACGTATTTTAGCGGAGCTCCTCGCGCGCGCGAAGCGCGCGCGTGGGCGGAGCCCCATAGCTAAGGAAATCTACCCATCCCAGAAAATTTGGTAATCACGTGACCGACCGACCGTCCGTCCGCACCACAGGCATACCAATGTTTACTCTCACACTTTCTAGCTACTTTGGGAGCCCAGGAGAAAGCTGATTGCAGATCAATGTTGTCATCAATTGACAGCTGTCAAAAAAGGGTATCCGCTGACCTCTATCACCTGACCGTATCGCGGGCTCAGGTGTATCGCAGGTTCACGTTTATTTTTGTTTTAAATTCAAATATGTTGTGTTTATGTCAGTATCGCCCCGCACTATTACGATTTTGATTTCAAACTGACTTCAGACGCAAAAATTCAGCCAGTTTTTTTTAAAATACAGGCGGGGAAGACCTTTTCTTACCATGATCACGTGTTGGTCACGCTCCATGTCCAATTTTTATGCTCTGATTGGTTAAAATTTGACAGGTGTGTTCATGCGTAAAATTTATGCAGCATCTTGAAAGTTGTTTACTTTGACAGCTGAAGCTGACAGAATTTTGAGTCAACTTGTGATGTTTTTAACTGTCTTTTTTCCACTGGATGTACAAAATGAAATACAGCTGCTATCAAGAGTGTTCTCTTATTCATGGCTGGTTTGTTTATTGGGTTTTTGGTTGAAAAATGCGTCGCTTGTCAAAGCCGATAATCCGATTTCGGATGGCATCGTTTTTGTTTTTCACCTTGCTGGATGCGTACGAGAATTATAAAGGCTCAAGCGATCCTTGCCTTATTTGATAGCTTTCAGGAGCTGCATCTCGAAATATGGTAAGCCTGAGTAATTATTGTATTTAAATCTAATTTCATGAAGTCCAGCGGCGCAGTTTATGAAGCTAGTTTATGCACGTTTGTATTAAGATTTGACTGAGACACTGATCTGACCTCGTATGAGGTTTGATATGAGCTTAAGCTTACAGAACTTTAAAAAGCCTTTAGTCGATATTAATTCACCTTAAATAGAAAGAAAAAACTTTCCGAAGAATATTTAGTTGTAATTTTGGCTGTAGAAAGAAAGCTTTGAACGATTTTCTTGTCGTGAGTTCATATTTGAAAACAGCCAACACCGGGAAACCGGCGGCTTAAAACATAAACTTTAAGCTTACTAGTAAAGACTTGAGGATTCTTAGACACACTTAAATACTCATTTGTTTTCGTGAATGAACATTGTTGTCTCTGTAAGTGTTCTATCGAATTATTTTTCTTTATTGATATTTGGTAGTCTCAAAAGTGCAATTTTCATCGCTTTGCCGTTTGTTTTCAGCCGTTCATAAACATCGCTTGCAGGAGTACTAAAAATGCCAAGCGTATCAAACGCTTTTTAAGATTACACATCGTTATAAAACCGTTAATATAAAATAGACTCAATGAATTCTTTATCACGTTGAAGCGTAACTCTTTTGAAATTTCTTCGCACATTTGGCGCTTGTCAAAAGTTAGAACCGGCTGGCCGTATAGGTGATTTTGGAAATTTTGTGAACGGTTTCGCTAATTAAAAGTCCACGCGTGCTTCGATGGTCCTGAATTTTGAATGAATGCAATTTCTCTTGCAAAATTGTGAAATACTGCATTTTGTCCGAGGTCTGTATGGTAAAAACAGCGCCTCATAGTACTCTTTCTCCTCAGATGTGGTGTATAAAAAAATTAAAAAGATTGGTTTGCACGCACCCAGATTTATTGGCAAGAATTTGTAAACTTGTCGAACGCAAAAAATTCGGTCTGATTTGTTTTCCAAGAATTTGTTTTCCACGCCTGACCTACTGTGATCAAGAGCCATCATTGCTCTTAAATGTGACCGAAGACTATTTTTTGGGTCTACATATAAGGCTATATCAACTCGATACAAAATTTGTTTCACTCCAAAATCACTTAGCTTTTCCCTCAAAAGTCATGAATGTGCCCTTAAGTTAACTGATTTGTGGAATACAAAATTATTGTTTGATTTAAGTTATAAATTTATCAATGGGAGCTTCGCTTTTAGCTGTGGCTAAATATATATATTAGTTTAATAACATAGTAATGTGCTTTAAAAACATCAACCAGCTGATCAACAATGACTACTACAATAATATAATCGAGCTTGCATAAATGTATCGCTAGAAAATATCATGAAGACAATAAATTGTAGTTAGCTAGAGTTGTAATTAAGCTGACTAAACACCTTTAAACAGCAAATTTTCGAGCTTTTGAGTTTTAAATCATGGTTTACTCGTAGTACGGCGTGAAACAGAAGAAAACGCTAATTAACCAGCACCACCTTGCCCGCTTGCTGAAAAATTACCCGAGACCACCGTGCGCGCCTAGTTTCATCAAATCGGGAACGCTTCGCATACTACAGACAATTATTTTCTTATTTTCTTACTGTTTTTTTTTTCAATTCCTTATATATATAAACGCGGGGAATTCTATGATGCCTCCTCGGGTTTTGGTTAAACCAACACGGCCGCCGTTTCACTGTTTGAAAACCAATATGGCCACCGTGATGTCATGTGAGAACGCTCGATTTTAGTAAAAACCAAAGGATAGGGGGTGGGGGCGAGATCAATGCAACTGCTCTCGCTGTGCTTCGCTTCAGTTTCACTAAATAGAAGGTCATAACTTGCGTGTTCGGAATAAGATTGGTAAAAGGTTCAAACGCGCCTGATCAGATTTCTTTCTGTGCATTCCATTCATTTTAGTTATGAAGTCCAAACGAATGTTGGCTACATATTTGCCGCGCATGTGCAATAGTTACAACCGGGAGACTATTAGGATTGTAGGCTTTTATGGGCGCCAGCAATTTTAAAATTGGTACTAGTTTCCCAGTAGCAGGATCAGTTTCAGTTTTCGAACGGCTCCTTGAGGGTCGTCGGTTCAAGAACTCGACTCTCTTTGTCCTCTTTTTATCGTTTGGTTTTGGTTAAGTGTCTCATGTTAGTTTGTCAGGTACAATATTTTCAACGTATGGTTATCCCCATAACGTTGATCAATGTAAAAGTCTAAGTTACCTTGGGTAGGGAATTAATGAAGCTGTGTATGTTGGCAGCCTCAGCTGCCCTTATTATTTCATCTCGTCCCACTTCGCGCGAGTTGTCTCCGTACGCGATGTTGTCAGCGATGCTGCAACCAAACAAAACAGGCTCCTGTGATACGATGCCAATGTGTGAGCGCAACCACTGAATGTTCAGCGACCGAACATCATTGCCATCGATTGCCTATAATCAAGACAAATCAGGTCAAAAAAGTTACATGCCCGTAAAATGTGAAATTCATTTTCTGTCAACCGAGAGCGGGATACCACAAATGGTTAATCGCACAAATATCGTTAGTGCTCGAAACGTCACTTAACTGTTGTTCAACTGACCAATTCTGTATTCTACGATTGTAGCCGCTTCTCATTTATCGCTCCCTGCCGCCGCGTAGGTCTCTCTTTCGAAACATCCCAGCGACGGAGAACAATTTACCACACCAGATAATACCATAACATACCATAATGTTCTTTGTTTGTCACCCCAAAAGTTTGCATAAGCATTGTTTTCAGTTTCTCCTGAGGCCATTTTAACTCCCAAGAGAAACTGACGACAAAGCTTATGCAAAATTTTGGGGTGACAAACAAAGAGCATTATGGTTTGTTATGGTATTTTCTGGAGTGGTCAATTATGAGTGGCGAATGTATTCACAGGTTACCACTTCTACTGACGAAACCAAACTTTTTTCCCCTCTCCTGAGAGAACTTGAACATAAAATCGTAAACAGGAAAAACGGTACTGATTTAAGGAAGGTGTGAAGATGGCCGTCTATATCCGTCGAATTCGACCACCTAAAATTTGGGACAACCTCATGATGTTATTGTGCACGCGTACATACCTTACACAGTGTTGGACTGGAAACTAAATGGGTATCTTAAGTCGTTCAGTTTACTTTTAAGGGAAATAGGACTCATTTAGATCAAATTCTTCTCATTGTCGCAACGTCATCTTTAAACCTACCACTTCTCCTTCCAATACATCGTAAAATCTCTCCAAGAGGGAGATCACCGTACTTTTACCGCAACCACTTGATCCAACGAGAGCAAGCTTCTGCCCCTTTTGAACAGAAAGTGATAATCCACGCAACACCTTGACATCTTGACGCGTTGGATAACGGAAACGTACTCCTCGTAACTGAACGGTGCCTGTTATAGAGCTCTACAAGTATAAAAAGAGAAATAAACTCCTATTTAGGTTATTTTGACTTGTGATTTACATTTAGACTAAGATCTAGATTTCGATTAATTTTAGATTTGGGATACTTAAACCACAAGAGTGGTTGGGCTAACATAACGAGGATAGGCGGGGGCAGAGGTCCAGTCTGCCATTGCCACCTCCTTAATATGTTTTTTTTTTGCGTACTACAAGAAGAGTCAAATCAGTGACACTGCAGAGCGACGGGGCCTACGATGTTTCGTCCTTATCCGAGAAGACTGGAAGGACTAACCACTATCAGATGTGAAAGAAAGGCAGCACATTCCGCTCAGTGATTTTAATACCCTGAATGTTAGTCCCACCAGGAATCGAATCCAAGGCCTACCGCTTTGAGGTCTGGAACCCAACCAACTAAGCAAACTAGTCAGAGATTTTGTTGCAGTAGTCCTGTCTACGTAAACCTAAAAGGTTCCTAGTAGGTTTTTTGAACCACTCAAGGGGTTTAAGGCCTGGGTCAAAGGTGTGTTCGGAGCATATGATTGATTGGCAATCTATCTCCCTAAGATACCTTGAACAAAACGTTTTTTTTCCTCAAAAATAAATCTTCAGGACTTCTTGTGCCTTAACGTTTAATTATGGTCACGTGACATCAGGTGAACAATCTGTTTAAGGGCGATGAGTTCTTTATGTGTGCCAAATTGATTCAGCTATATAATCTGTGCCGACGTTATAGCCAATAAACTATTTTCCACAGGTAAAGCCGTTTGTCCCAACCTTAAACTACTTGAGCAAGTCACTTCATATGTCGGTGAATAATTATCTGGGCGAGTGTAGAGACATTGACCGACCTTCCACAACTCTCCGAGAACGAAAGTAAAAAAACACTCTTACCGGTTTTAATCCATCTTCGGAGGAACTGTCAATTAAAGATTTGCGGTCAAAGATCTTAAAGAGACGAGCAGCGGCAACCTTTGCTTTAACGTAGTCTGGCGCGAAGGCGCTGATCTGGCCCAGCACAAGACCACCGACCAAGATGGCAAGAACCACTCTAACAATGACAAAAATTAGAGTTACTTAAGTCCTCTTCAAATGAGCCCGGTTGACCGGGCTGGCCGGTTTACCTGGAGCAATTTTACCTTGGGTTCGTATGAGAAATTTCAGCCCGGTTTTCGAAAGGCCGAAGACGAGTTGTGGCCCACAATTCGAGGAACACAGCCTACATGGCGAAACACAAAGTTATGACTTTCGCGCCTATTATAGCTTTGGCAACTCTTATAGCTGTGTCACTGTTGCCAAATGGAATAATTATGATGTGGAAAATACAGCAGGAAAAGCGAGACGATGCAGAATTCATCCGCTTTCATCACGGTAACCGGGCTAAAGGGTTAATAAGGAATATTTTCCAGCCCGCTTCAGCTGCCTACCGAGTTCCCAGTTAGAAAAACCGAGACCTCTGGAACCGAGCCAGCCCGCCCTCTCATATGAACATATCGAAAAAATTTACGAAGGATTAAGAGGTAACGCGAGACCTCGGAAACCGGGCCTGGGGGCCGTTTCTCGAAAGTCCCGATAATTAACGGGCCCGGTAAGCTGTCCCAGTTTACATTAAGGATCGAGGTTTCAATAGTTTTGCATCTGTCATGATAAAACTATCGGTTAATGAAACAAAATGGAGTAGTTTGCTAGCCAGGACCCACGCTCTTATCCTTTATATTTCGATTTGAATATTTGATTTCGGGCCCGCAAAGTTACCGGGACTTTCGAGAAACGGGCCCCAAACCCGGTCAACCAAAACCATATGAAGAGGCCGTTAAGCCCTTAGGAGACGTAGGGTCGCAAGAGCGCTTACGACGTAGTGAAGATCAAAAATCGGAATCGTAAGTGGAATCAAAGCGCAACGGACTCGGATTCGGAAGATCCAGAAGGGTTCTGATTTTTTCTTCCGAGTCTGCTGCTGACCCCGTCGTCTTCGTGAAGATTTTTAGAACTGGAAGCAGAACCGGAGGGATAAACCAATCACATTGCTCATTCCCACGCTTCGTGATTTCGTATTTCCCCTGGTGTTATGTCATGACCAGTCACAGCAAATATCAGGACATGCGAGCAAGACACAAAACCAGAAACTGAGGAATTCTGGATTTAGATTTTGAAATCTTCAAGATGATTTTCGAATTTATAATAAAATGTGATATACAAAAACGGATTTAACACCTACAAATACGCCCTCCCTTTTGGAAGGGAATCGGGAAAACTGTTCTCATTAAAAGCGATTTTGCATGCACACACGCCTCGTTAGCAAAATAGGCCCCAGTTAACTGGAGCAGTTTTTGTAGTCTTTTTCAATAAAAAGGTAAAAAAGGCAACTCATGACACCTGGCGTTGGGTTTCTTAATTAAAATCCACGTTGACGGCGGATTTCTCGGTGTTTCCAATCGAACGCACCCTGAGTTTTACAGTTTAGTATAACGAACTACATTCATTACCTGCACACATACACGAGGATATAACCACACGATTACAACATGGACGTTATAACAAAAAAAATAGATGTTCAGTACACAACTTACTTCATCATTTCATTGAAGGTCATTTCTTTCTCTGCCACAAGATAGCCTCCATACTTGAATGCTACCGCATTAGCGAGGAACATAAACGCTTCGGATATGCCGAAAGATATCCCTTCAAGTTGTGCGTTTCTCAAAGCTTTCCTGCAAAACAAAAAGCGCGTTTTAAGGTAAGACTACCGCGAACAGTATAAAAGAAATGCGTAAGGAAGTGGTTTCGAGTCTTGCTCCAACCAGTAACTGACTTTTTTTTACTGTTTGCTCGCCCCAAATTGTACTTCCCTACTGAAACAGCAAGTTTTCTTGTCATTTTCATTCAGCGTTAAACAAAATAAAATGCTACAGCCATAAGGTGTGTCAGTTCGATATATTTTAGATAAAGGCCCGTTAATTACCTTACTTAGATATTATGTGCGAAGGGAAGGAAATCTGTATCCTTTTATAGAAAAAAGGCAGTCTATGAAAAAAATAGGCTAAGATCGGGAAATATGGGATCGAAAGCGGCAGACTTCGTTGTGGGCTGCCGCTCGGATTCTATTGTTACACTCACTCAATCACTCACTCTTTCAACGTGATAACATAGCGGCTTTTGGCCTTAAAGAGGCAGAAAGCCACAAAAATAAACCTGAAATAATCACCTCTTACGGGTAAGTTTAAAAAAGGACTATATAATTTAAAATACCGTGAAAACTAAATAAAGTTACTCACTTATATGGAGCCGATAAAGCCTGAGCGTATTTGTCAAAGAATGTTTTCTCTTTGACCAAAGACACAACAGTTCGGATATTAGCTATTGTTTCAACGGCTATCTGTCAAGGAAAAAATATAAAAAAACGTTTGATGAAAACTTCCTTTAAATATATGAATTAACGTTTAAGCTGCTTTTACTGACAAGAACGTAAAGCCAAGGCGCTTTCCAAACGTCAGAACTGTCCAGAAAGATACGTTTAACTACGACCCATCACATCCGTGTATTATACAATTTACGACTGGCTGGATAATCCTGATTAATAGCGGATTTCTCCTTAACCTCAACATCCACATACAAATTCTGCAACCTGATCTCCATACATTTCCTTACAAAATTAGTTGAGAGAATTTGATAAAAGATCAATGCCTTTTTCCTACAGGTGAATGTTTTATCAATTTTCAAAACCTATTGTCTTGATTGTGTATTGATATAATTGTTTAGGAGAAAATTGGTAATTGCCACTCTTCGGACTTATTTTCGAGAAAATTGATTAACTGTCAATCCTGTAACCCTCCTTCAGTTAACCTCTTGCAATCTCTTGTAACCTCCTGTAACCCCTTATTACCTCCTCTAACAACTTGTAACCCCTCTAACCCCCTGTAACATCCTGTTATCTCTTGTAACCCCTGTAACCTCTTGTAACCCCCAGCGAGCTTGTATTCATTCTCTCTAAAGTTATAACTACAAATCTCAGCGACGAAAAAAACGCAAAGTCAGATATTCTAGAGCTGTGCTATTTACAATGCTGTGCATCATTATTGCTTTACTAACTACGCGCTGATGGACAAGTTTCGACCACTCTAAATTTTGAAACAATTCACTAGTACCGCAGTCATAATTAAAGAAAGTTAGAACGCGAGCGGCGCGATTCAGCAATTTAGAAGATAGGTTATTAGAACAATTTCCTCATACTACATTACAGTAATCAAAGTGTGGCTGTACCAGTTAATTGTATACGTTAAGAAGAAATTAAAAAGGGAGAAAATACGTAATACGCTTAATCGCACTTATGCCAGAAGCAATGTTCTTAGAGTTTTCATTAATATGAAACTCCCAAGAAAGATTTCCATCGATGTGAACACCTAGGGATTTTAAAGTCGACACTTATTTAATGGGAAGCTGGTTAATTTCAATTATGGGATTCCTTTTTGGCGTTGACAGTCTTAACCTGGACCCATTTAACAGAAATTGTCTTAGTTGTGTTTAGTGTAAGTTTGTTCGCTGCAAGCCATATACGAGTTCTACCTAAATCTTTGTTAACACAACGCTCTATTTTTTCAACATCATTGTTCGCATAGGTGATATTAGTGTCGTCAGCATACATTCTAGGTTGTGAATACATGACACAATTCGGAAGGTCATCTCTATATCGTAAAAACAGAACAGGCCCCTGTAACCCTTTGCAAACCCCTGAAACCTCTTGTACCCCCTGTAACCTCTTGTAATCCCTTCTAGACCCCTGTAACTCCTTGTAACCACCTGTTACTCCTTGTAACAACCTGTTACAACTTGTAACCCCCTGTAAGCTTGTAACCCATGCAACCCTTGTAACATTTTGTAACCCGCAGTAACTTTCTTAAGTGTTTCATCAGAAAGAATTGTTACGAGGCAAAGGCCAACTTTTGGCCATAAAAAAAGATAACCTAGTGTATACGAAACTTAGCCATTCACTCCTGGGAATTTTGCCAAAAAACGCAGCGTTTTGAAGCTAGTAGCGCAATTTCTAAATATCTGTCTGGCTAAAAAGAACCTAATCGTACCCACACACCGTTTACCGATCATACACTTCGCGGTCTTCTGATCCAGATGTAAAATATTAGCTTCCTAACATCGGACACGCGCAAAAAGCAAAATCTCAGCAGTCTTGACTTCCATTTTTCCTTTCTTTCCTCCCATCTTCTTTCGCTTTCCTTGACTCCTTTTTTTCTTTTACCAAATAATTAGTGGGCTTCAATTCGCAAAAAAAAAAGTTTTTAAGAAGCAAGATTATCATCTAAATTATTGAGTCACCAAAACATTGAGAAAAAAAACGAAAAAGTATCTGGAGGCGTTCTAGTTAGAAAACCAGTTTTCTGTAATCCTTTCTAATCCCATGTAACCCCTTGTAACCACCTATAACCCCCTGTAACCCCTTGTAACCCGTGTAACCCGTGTAACCACCTGTATCCCCATATCATAGATCGTGAAAACAAACCGAGAAAAAACGATTATAGAAAACAAGCCTTTCTGAACAATGAAAACATCGGTTTCAAAAACCCATAAAATTCGCAGTTTTCAAAGGAGTTAGTCCATGGTTTTGGCCAAACATTTGAAATTTTGTTAACGTTTCGTTTTATGCAAAATACACCGAGAAAAAGTATTTGGTAACGTTTCTGTTCGTCAACAAGCCTTTCTAAACAAAATCAACACGGATTTAAAAAGAACGCAAAATTAACATTTTTCCAAAGGGGATAGTCCATGATTTTGGTCAAAAAGTTGAAGTTTTTTTATCTTTTGTGTTTATCAAAAACAGATCAAGAAAAACTGTTTCCTGACGTTCTAGATAAAAAAAGACGCCTTTAAAGACCATAAAAACATCTGTTTATCAAAAACGCAAAATTAGAATTTTTCCCAAGGGGGTTAGTCCATCGTTTTAGTCAACTTTGATTTTCATGCAAAATAGACCAAGAAAAAGTATCGGGGAACGTTCTAGTTACAAAAAAGCTTCTACATTCCTTTGTAACCCCCTGTAACCCCTTGTAACCTCCTAATAGATCGTGGAAATAACTCGTGAAAAAACGATTTTCGACGTTGACTATAGGAAACAAACCTTTCTGGACAATGAAAACATCGGTTTCAAAAAATTCGTATTTTTTATAAAAGGCTTAGTCAATGGTTTTGGACAAAAATATAAAATTTTGTCACCGTATCGTTTTATCCAAAATACACTGGGAAAAAGTATTTGGTGACTTTCTAAATAGTAAACAAGTCTTTCTCCACAATATACACATCGATTTAAAAAGAACGCAAAACTGGCATTTTTCCAAAGCGGATGGTCCATGATTTTGGTCAAAAATATTTTGTGTTTATCAAAAAAAGATGTAGGAAAAGTGTTTAATGACGTTGTAGATAAAAAAAAGATACCTTTACAGGACATAAGAAAAAATTGTTATAAAAAAAGGAAAACCAGAATTTTTCCAAAGGGGTTATTCCATCACTTTTAAATTTAAGATTTCGTCAACTTTGATTTTTATGCAAAATCAACCAACAAAAAGTATCTGGGAACGTCCTACTTAGAAAAAAGTTTCTATAATCCTTTGTAAAAGTATCTGGGAACGTTCTGGAACGTTTAAGGGTTAAAAAAACTTTCTATAATCCTTTGTAACCCCCTGTAACCCCTTAAACCCCCTGTAACCCCTTGTAACCCCCTGTAATCCCATGTAATCCCCCTTAACCCCTTGTAACCCCCTGTATTCCCATGTAATAGATCGTGAAAAAAAATCGTGAAAAAACGATCTTTGACCTTTTATAGAGCAAACAAACCTTTCTGGAAAATAAAAACATCGGTTTCAAAAACGCAAAAATTGGCATTTTTCCAAAGGGCTCAGTCCATGGTTTTGGTCAAAAATTTCAAATTTTGTTAACGTTTCCTTTTAACCAAATTACACCTTGAAAAACTATTTGGTGAGGTTCTCCTTAGTAAACAAGCCTTTTTAGACAATATAAACATGGATTTAAAAAGAACGCAAAATTGGCATTTTTTCAAAGGGGATAGTCCATGATTTTGGTCAAAAAGTTGAAGTTTTTCCATATTTTGTGTTTATCAAAAATAGATTTGGAAAAAGTGTTTGCTGACGATCTACATAAAAAAAAAGGCGCCTTTAAAGACCATAAGAACAACTCTTTATCAAAAAAGCAAAGTTAGAATTTTTCCAAACGGGTTAGTGCATCACTTTGGTCAAAAATTTAAGATTTCTTCAACTTCGATTTTTATGCAAAATCAACCAAGAAAAAGTATCTGGGAACGTTCTAGTTAGAAAAAAGTTTCTATAGTTCTTCGTAACCCCCTGTAACCCCTTGTAACCCCTTGTAAACTTCTGTAACGCCTTGTAACCCCCCTGTAACCCCTTGTAACACCCCTTGTAACCCCATGAAACCTCTTGTAACCCCCTGAATTCCCATGTAATAGATCGTGAAAATAAATCGTAAAAAAACGATCTTCCACCTTTTATATAGCAAACAAGCCTTTCTGGACAATGAAAACATCAGTTTCAAAAACCCTAAAATTGGCATTTTTGCAAAGGGGTTAGTCCATGGTTTTGGTCAAAAATTTCAAATTTTCTTAGCGTTTCGTTTTAACCAAATTACACCCTAAAAAACTATTTCGTGACGTTCTCTTTAGTAAACAAGCCTTTTTAGATAATATAAACATGAATTTAAAAAGAACGCAAAACTGGCCTTTTTTCAAAGGGGATAGTCCATGATTTTGGTCAAAAAGTTGAAGTTTTTCCATATTTTGTGTTTATCAAAAATAGATTTGGAAAAAGTGTTTGCTGACGATCTACATAAAAAAAAGGCGCCTTTAAAGACCATAAGAACAACTCTTTATCAAAAAAGCAAAGTTAGAATTTTTCCAAACGGGTTAGTGCATCACTTTGGTCAAAAATTTAAGATTTCTTCAACTTCGATTTTTATGCAAAATCAACCAAGAAAAAGTATCTGGGAACGTTCTAGTTAGAAAAAAGTTTCTATAGTTCTTCGTAACCCCCTGTAACCCCTTGTAACCCCTTGTAAACTTCTGTAACGCCTTGTAACCCCCCTGTAACCCCTTGTAACACCCCTTGTAACCCCATGAAACCTCTTGTAACCCCCTGAATTCCCATGTAATAGATCGTGAAAATAAATCGTAAAAAAACGATCTTCCACCTTTTATATAGCAAACAAGCCTTTCTGGACAATGAAAACATCAGTTTCAAAAACCCCAAAATTGGCATTTTTGCAAAGGGGTTAGTCCATGGTTTTGGTCAAAAATTTCAAATTTTCTTAGCGTTTCGTTTTAACCAAATTACACCCTAAAAAACTATTTGGTGACGTTCTCTTTAGTAAACAAGCCTTTTTAGATAATATAAACATGAATTTAAAAAGAACGCAAAACTGGCCTTTTTTCAAAGGGGATAGTCCATGATTTTGGTCAAAAAGTTGAAGTTTTTCCATATTTTCTCTTTATCAAAAATAGATTTGGAAAAAGTGTTTGCTGACGTTCTACATAAAAAAGATGCCTTTAAAGACCATAAGAACAACTCTTTATACAAAACGCAAAGTTAGAATTTTTCCAAACGGGTTAGTTAATCACTTTAGTCAAAAATTTACGATTTTCTCAACTTCGATTTTTATCCAAAATCAACCAAGAAAAAGTATCTGAGAACGTTCTAGTTAGAAAAAAGTTTCTATAGTTCTTTGTAACCCCCTGTAACCCGTTGTAACATCCTGTAACCCCTTGTAACCCCCTTTAACCCCTTGTAACCTCCTGTAACCCCTTGTAACCCCCTGTAACCCCTTGTAACCCCCTGTAACCCAATGTAACCCCTTGTAACCCCTCTATTCCCATGTAATAGATCGTGTTGATAAATCGTGAAAAAACGATCTTCGACCTTTTATATGGCAAACAAGCCCTTCTGGACAATGAAAACATCGGTTTCAAACACCCCAAAATTGGCATTTTCCACAGGGGGTTAGTCCATGGTTTTCGTCAAAAATTTCAAATTTTGTTAACGTAACGTTTTATGCAAAATACATCCACAAAAAGTATTTGGTGACGTTCTCGTTAGTAAACAAGCCTTTTTAGACAATATAAACATGGATTTAAAAAGAAGGCAAAATTGGCATTTTTGCCAAGGGAATAGTCCATGATTTTGGTCAAAAAGTTGAAGTTTTTTCATCTTTTGTCTTTATCAAAAATACATCGAGAAAAAGTGTTTGCTGACGTTCTAGATAAAAAAGAAGCCTTTAACGACTATAAAAACAACTGTGTACGAAAAACGCAAAATTAGAATTTTTCCAAAGTAGTTACTCCATCGTTTTGGTCAAAAATTTGAGATTTCTTCAACTTTGATTTTTATGCAAAATAGACCAAGAAAAAGTATCTGGGAACGCTCTAATTAGAGAAAAGTTTCTATAATCCTTTGTAACCCCCTGTAACCCCTCTGTACCCCCTGTCAACCCTTGTAACCCCTTGTAACCCCTGTAACCCCTTGTCACCCCCTGTCACCCCTTGTAACCCCTTGTAAACCCCTGTAACCCCCTGTAACCCCTTGTAACCCCTTGTAATCCTCTGTAACCCCTGGTAACCCCCTGCATTCCCATGTCATAGATCGTGAAAATACATCGTGAAAAAACGATTTTCGACGTTTTATATAGCAAACAAGCCTTTCTCCACAACAAAAACATCGGTTTCAAAAACTCACAAAATTGGCATTTTTGCAAAGGGGTTAGTCCATGGCTTTGGTCAAAAATTTGAAATTTTGTGAACGTTTCGTTTTATGCAAAATACATCCAGAAAAAGTATTTGGTGACGTTCTACTTAAAAAACAAGCTTTCTAGACAATATAAACATGGATTTAAAAAGAAAGCAAAATTGGCATTTTTGCAAAGGGGATAGTCCATGATTTTGGTCAAAAAGTTGAAGTTTTTTCATCTTTTGTCTTTATCAAAAATAGATCGAGAAAAAGTGTTTGCTGACGTTCTAGATAAAAAAGAAGCCTTTAACGACTATAAAAACAACTGTGTACGAAAAAGGCAAAATTAGAATTTTTCCCAACGGGTTAGTCCATCGTTTTGGTCAAAAATTTGAGATTTCTTTAACTTTGATTTTTATGCAAAATAGACCAAGAAAAAGTATCTGCGAACGCTCTAGTTAGAGAAAGGTTTCTATAATCCTTTGTAACCCCCTGTAACCCCTTGTCACCCCTTGTAACCCCTTGTGATCCCCTGTAACCCCCAGTAACCCCTTGTAACCCATTGTAACCCCCTGTAACCCCTTGTAACCCAATGCATTCCCATGTCATAGATCGTGAAAATAAATCGTGAAAAAACGATTTTCGACGTTTTATATTGCAAACAGGCCTTTCTGAACAACAAATATATCGGTTTCAAAAACCCACAAAATTGACATTTTTGCAAAGGGGTTAGTCCATGGTTTTGGTCAAAAATTTGAAATTTTGTGAACGTTTCGTTTTATGCAAAATACATCCAGAAAAAGTATTTGCTGACGTTCTCCTTAGAAAACAAGCCTTTCTAGACAATATAAACATGGATTTAAAAACAAGGCAAAATTGGCATTTTTGCAAAGGGGATAGTCCATGATTTTGGTCAAAAAGTTGAAGTTTTTTCATCTTTTGTCTTTATCAAAAATACATCGAGAAAAAGTGTTTGCTGACGTTCTAGATAAAAAAGAAGCCTTTAACGACTATAAAAACAACTGTGTACGAAAAAGGCAAAATTAGAATTTTTCCAAAGGGGTTAGTCCATCGTTTTAGTCAAGAATTTGAGATTTCTTCAACTTTGATTTTTATGCAAAATAGACCAAGAAAAAGTATCTGGGAACGCTCTAGTTAGAGAAAGGTTTCTATAATCCTTTGTAACCCGCTGTAACCCCTTGTCACCCCCGGTCACCCCTTGTAACCCCTTGTAACCCTCTGTAACCCCTTGTAACCGCTTGTAACCCCCTGCATTCCCATGTCATAGATCGTGAAAATAAATCGTGAAAAAACGATTTTCGACGTTTTATATAGCAAACAAGCCTTTCTGAACCACAAAAACATCGGTTTCAAAAACCCACAAAATTGACATTTTTGCAAAGGGGTTAGTCCATGGTTTTGGTCAAAAATTTGAAATTTTGTGAACGTTTCGTTTTATGCAAAATACATCCAGAAAAAGTATTTGGTGACGTTCTCCTTAGAAAACAAGCCTTTCTAGACAATATAAACATGGATTTAAAAAGAAGGCAAAATTGGCATTTTTGCAAAGGGGATAGTCCATGATTTTGGTCAAAAAGTTGAAGTTTTTTCATCTTTTGTCTTTATCAAAAATAGATCGAGAAAAAGTGTTTGCTGACGTTCTAGATAAAAAAGAAGCCTTTAACGACTATAAAAACAACTGTGTACGAAAAACGGAAAATTAGAATTTTTCCCAAGGGGTTAGTCCATCGTTTTGGTCAAAAAATTGACATTCCTTCAACTTTGATTTTTATGCAAAATAGACCAAGAAAAAGTATCTAGGAACGCTCTAGTTAGAGAAAAGTTTCTATAATCCTTTGTAACCCCCTGTAACCCCTTGTCACCCCCTGTAACCCCCTGTAACCCTCTCTAACCCCCTGTAACCCCTTGTAACCCCTTGTAACAACCTGTAACCCCTTGTAACCCTCTGCATTCCCATGACATAGATCGTGATAATAAATCGTGAAAAAACGATTTTCGACGTTTTATATAGCAAAGAAGTTTTTCTGCACAACAAAAACATCGGTTTCAAAAACCCACAAAATTGGCATTTTTGCAAAGGGGTTAGTCCATGGTTTTGGTCAAAAATTTGAAATTTTGTGAACGTTTCGTTTTATGCAAAATACATCCAGAAAAAGTATTTGGTGACGTTCTCCTTAGAAAACAAGCCTTTCTAGACAATATAAACATGGATGTAAAAAGAAGGCAAATTTGGCATTTTTGCAAAGGGGATAGTCCATGATTTTGGTCAAAAAGTTGAAGTTTTTTCATCTTTTGTCTTTATCAAAAATAGATCGAGAAAAAGTGTTTGCTGACGTTCTACATAAAAAAGAAGCCTTTAACGACTATAAAAACAACTGTGTACGAAAAACGCAAAATTAGAATTTTTCCAAAGGGGCTAGTCCATCGTTTTGGTCAAAAATTTGAGATTTCTTCAACTTTGATTTATATGCAAAATAGACCAAGAAAAAGTATCTGGGAACGCTCTAGTTAGAGAAAAGTTTCTATAATCCTTTCTAACCCCCTGTAACCCCTTGTCACCCCCTGTCACCCCCTGTAATCCCCTGTAACCCCCTGTAACCCCCTGTAACCTTTTGTAACCCCTTGTAATCGCCTCTAACCCCTTGTAACCCCCTGCATTCCAATGTCATAGATCGTGAAAATAAATCGTGAAAAAACGATTTTCGACGTTTTATATAGCAAACAAGCCTTTCTGAACAACAAAAACAAGGGTTTCAAAAACCCACAAAATTGGCATTTTTGCAAAGGGGATAGTCCATGATTTTGGTCAAAAAGTCGAAGTTTTTTCATCTATTGTGTTTATCAAAAATAGATCGAAAAAAAGTGTTTGCTGACGTTCTACATAAAAAAGAAGCCTTTAACGACTATAAAAACAACTGTGTACGAAAAAGGCAAAATTAGAATTTTTCCCAACGGGTTAGTCCATCGTTTTGGTCAAAAATTTGAGATTTCTTTAACTTTGATTTTTATGCAAAATAGACCAAGAAAAAGTATCTGCGAACGCTCTAGTTAGAGAAAGGTTTCTATAATCCTTTGTAACCCCCTGTAACCCCTTGTCACCCCTTGTAACCCCTTGTGATCCCCTGTAACCCCCTGTAACCCCCAGTAACCCCTTGTAACCCATTGTAACCCCCTGTAACCCCTTGTAACCCAATGCATTCCCATGTCATAGATCGTGAAAATAAATCGTGAAAAAACGATTTTCGACGTTTTATATTGCAAACAGGCCTTTCTGAACAACAAATATATCGGTTTCAAAAACCCACAAAATTGACATTTTTGCAAAGGGGTTAGTCCATGGTTTTGGTCAAAAATTTGAAATTTTGTGAACGTTTCGTTTTATGCAAAATACATCCAGAAAAAGTATTTGCTGACGTTCTCCTTAGAAAACAAGCCTTTCTAGACAATATAAACATGGATTTAAAAACAAGGCAAAATTGGCATTTTTGCAAAGGGGATAGTCCATGATTTTGGTCAAAAAGTTGAAGTTTTTTCATCTTTTGTCTTTATCAAAAATAGACCGAGAAAAAGTGTTTGCTGACGTTCTAGATAAAAAAGAAGCCTTTAACGACTATAAAAACAACTGTGTACGAAAAAGGCAAAATAAGAATTTTTCCAAAGGGGTTAGTCCATCGTTTTAGTCAAGAATTTGAGATTTCTTCAACTTTGATTTTTATGCAAAATAGACCAAGAAAAAGTATCTGGGAACGCTCTAGTTAGAGAAAGGTTTCTATAATCCTTTGTAACCCGCTGTAACCCCTTGTCACCCCCGGTCACCCCTTGTAACCCTTGTAACCCCCTGTAACCCCTTGTAACCGCTTGTAACCCCCTGCATTCCCATGTCATAGATCGTGAAAATAAATCGTGAAAAAACGATTTTCGACGTTTTATATAGCAAACAAGCCTTTCTGAACCACAAATAACCTAACCTAACCCTAACCCTGAACGTTTCGTTTTATGCAAAATACATCCAGAAAAAGTATTTGGTGACGTTCTCCTTAGAAAACAAGCCTTTCTAGACAATATAAACATGGATTTAAAAAGAAGGCAAAATTGGCATTTTTGCAAAGGGAATAGTCGATGATTTTGGTCAAAAAGTTGAAGTTTTTTCATCTTTTGTCTTTATCAAAAATAGATCGAGAAAAAGTGTTTGCTGACGTTCTAGATAAAAAAGAAGCCTTTAACGACTATAAAAACAACTGTGTACGAAAAACGGAAAATTAGAATTTTTCCCAAGGGGTTAGTCCATCGTTTTGGTCAAAAAATTGACATTTCTTCAACTTTGATTTTTATGCTAAATAGACCAAGAAAAAGTATCTAGGAACGCTCTAGTTAGAGAAAAGTTTCTATAATCCTTTGTAACCCCCTGTAACCCCTTGTCACCCCCTGTAACCCCCTGTAACCCTCTCTAACCCCCTTTAACCCCTTGTAACCCCTTGTAACAACCTGTAACCCCTTGTAACCCTCTGCATTCCCATGACATAGATCGTGATAATAAATCGTGAAAAAACGATTTTCGACGTTTTATATAGCAAAGAAATTTTTCTGCACAACAAAAACATCGGTTTCAAAAACCCACAAAATTGGCATTTTTGCAAAGGGGTTAGTCCATGGTTTTGGTCAAAAATTTGAAATTTTGTGAACGTTTCGTTTTATGCAAAATACATCCAGAAAAAGTATTTGGTGACGTTCTCCTTAGAAAACAAGCCTTTCTAGACAATATAAACATGGATGTAAAAAGAAGGCAAATTTGGCATTTTTGCAAAGGGGATAGTCCATGATTTTGGTCAAAAAGTTGAAGTTTTTTCATCTTTTGTCTTTATCAAAAATAGATCGAGAAAAAGTGTTTGCTGACGTTCTACATAAAAAAGAAGCCTTTAACGACTATAAAAACAACTGTGTACGAAAAACGCAAAATTAGAATTTTTCCAAAGGGGTTAGTCCATCGTTTTGGTCAAAAATTTGAGATTTCTTCAACTTTGATTTATATGCAAAATAGACCAAGAAAAAGTATCTGGGAACGCTCTAGTTAGAGAAAAGTTTCTATAATCCTTTCTAACCCCCTGTAACCCCTTGTCACCCCCTGTCACCCCCTGTAATCCCCTGTAACCCCCTGTAACCCCCTGTAACCTTTTGTAACCCCTTGTAATCGCCTGTAACCCCTTGTAACCCCCTGCATTCCAATGTCATAGATCGTGAAAATAAATCGTGAAAAAACGATTTTCGACGTTTTATATAGCAAACAAGCCTTTCTGAACAACAAAAACAAGGGTTTCAAAAACCCACAAAATTGGCATTTTTGCAAAGGGGATAGTCCATGATTTTGGTCAAAAAGTCGAAGTTTTTTCATCTATTGTGTTTATCAAAAATAGATCGAAAAAAAGTGTTTGCTGACGTTCTAGATAAAAAAGAAGCCTTTAACGACTATAAAAAAACAACTGTGTACGAAAAAGGTAAAATTAGAATTTTTCCAAAGGGGTTAGTCCATCGTTTTAGTCAAGAATTTGAGATTTCTTCAACTTTGATTTTTATGCAAAATAGACCAAGAAAAAGTATCTGGGAACGCTCTAGTTAGAGAAAAGTTTCTATAATCCTTTCTAACCCCCTGTAACCCATTGTCACCCCCTGTAACCCCCTGTAACCCCTTGTAACCCCTTGTAATCCCCTGTAACCCCTTCTAACCCTCTGCATTCCCATGATATAGATCGTGAAAATAAATCGGTAAAAAACGATTTTCGACGTTTTATATAGCAAACAATTTTTCCTGCACAACAAAAAAATCGGTTTCAAAAACCCACCAAATTGGCATTTTTGCAAAGGGGTTAGTCCATTGTTTTGGTCAAAAATTTGAAATTTTGTGAACGTTTCGTTTTATGCAAAATACATCCAGAAAAAGTATTTGCTGACGTTCTCCTTAGAAAACAAGCCTTTCTAGACAATATAAACATGGATTTAAAAAGAAGGCAAAATTGGCATTTTTGCAAAGGGGATAGTCTATGATTTTGGTTAAAAAGTCGAAGTTTTTTCATCTATTGTGTTTATCAAAAATAGATCGAGAAAAAGTGTTTGCTGACGTTCTACATAAAAAAGAAGCCTTTAACGACTATAAAAACAACTGTGTACGAAAAACGCAAAATTAGAATTTTTCCAAAGGGGTTAGTCCATCGTTTTGGTCAAAAATTTGACATTTCTTCAACTTTGATTTATATGGAAAATAAACCAAGGAAAAGTATCTGGGAACGCTCTAGTTAGAGAAAGGTTTCTATAATGCCTTGTAACCCTCTGTAACCCCTTGTCACCCCCTGTCACCCCTTGTAACCCCTTGTAACCCCCTGTAACCCCTTGTAACCCCCTGTAACCCCTTGTAACCCCC
The DNA here is from genome assembly GCF_958299795.1 of Porites lutea. NCBI lineage: Eukaryota > Metazoa > Cnidaria > Anthozoa > Scleractinia > Poritidae > Porites > Porites lutea. Next base: position 4,621,347 of record NC_133209.1, read on the forward strand.
TGTAACCCCTGGTATCCCCCTGCATTCCCATGTCATAGAGCGTAAAAATAAATCGTGAAAAAACGATTTTCGACGTTTTATACAGCAAACAAGCCTTTCTGCACAACAAAAACATCGGTTTCAAAAACCCACAAAATTGGCATTTTTGCAAAGGGGATAGTCCATGATTTTGGTCAAACAGTTGAAGTTTTTTTTATCTTTTGTCTTTATCAAAAATAGATCGAGAAAAAGTGTTTGCTGAAGTTCTAGATAAAAAAGAAGCCTTTAACGACTATAAAAACAACTGTGTACGAATAACGTAAAATTAGAATTTTTCCAAACGGGTTAGTCCATCGTTTTGGTCAAAAATTTGAAATTTCTTCAACTTTGATTTTTATGCAAAATAGTCCAAGAAAAAGTATCTGGGAACGCTCTAGTTAGAGAAAAGTTTCTCTAATCCTTTCTAACCCCCTGTAACCCATTGTCACCCCCTGTCACCCCCTGTAACCCCCTGTAACCCCCTGTAACCCCTTGTAACCCCTTGTAATCCCCTGTAACCCCTTGTAACCCTCTACATTCCCATGACATAGATCATGAAAATAAATCGTTAAAAAACGATTTGCGACGTTTTATATAGCAAACAATTTTTCCTGCACAACAAAAACATCGCTTTTAAAAACCCACCAAATTGGCATTTTTGCAAAGGGGTTAGTCCATGGTTTTGGTCAAAAATTTGAAATTTTGTAAACGTTTCGTTTTATGCAAAATACATCCACAAAAAGTATTTGCTGACGTTCTCCTTAGAAAACAAGCCTTTCTAGACAATATAAGCATGGATTTAAAAAGAAGGCAAAATTAGCATATTTGCAAAAGGGATAGTCCATGATTTTGGTCAAAAAGTTGAAGTTTTTTCATGTTTTGTGTTTATCAAAAATAGATCGAGAAAAAGTGTTTGCTGACGTTCTAGATCAAAAAGAAGCCTTTAACGACTATAAAAACAACTGTGTACGAAAAAGGCAAAATTAGAATTTTTCCAAAGGGGTTAGTCCATCGTTTTGGTCAAAAATTTGAGATTACTTCAACTTTGATTTATATGCAAAATAGACCAAGAAAAAGTATCTGGGAACGCTCTAGTTAGAGAAAAGTTTTTATAATCCTTTCTAACCCCCTGTAACCCCTTTTCACACCCTGTCACCCCTAGTAACCCCTTGTAACCCCCTGTAACCCCTTGTAAACTCCTGCATCCCCTTGTCATAGATCGTGAAAATACATCGTGAAAAAACGATTTTCCACGTTTTATATAGCAAACAAGCCTTTCTGCACAACAAAAACATCGGTTTCAAAAACCCACAAAATTGGCTTTTTTGCAAAAGGGGATAGTCCATGATTTTGGTCAAAAAGATGAAGTTTTTTCATGTATTGTATTTATCAAAAATAGATCGAGAAAAAGTGTTTCCTGAAGTTCTAGATAAAAAAGAAGCCTTTAACGACTATAAAAACAACTGTGTACGAAAAAGGCAAAATTAGAATTTTTCCCAACGGGTTAGTCCATCGTTTTGGTCAAAAATTTGAGATTTCTTTAACTTTGATTTTTATGCAAAATAGACCAAGAAAAAGTATCTGGGAACGCTCTAGTTAGAGAAAAGTTTCTATAATCCTTTCTAACCCCCTGTAACCCCCGGTAACCCCTTGTCACCCCCTGTCACCCCTTGTAACCCCTTGTAACCCCCTGTAACCCCTTGTAACCCCCTGTAACCCCTTGTAACCCCCTGTAACCTCTTGTATCCCCCTGCATTCCCATGTCATAGAGCGTAAAAATAAATCGGGAAAAAACGATTTTCGACGTTTTATATAGCAAATAAGTCTTTCTGAACAACAAAAACATCGGTTTCAAAAACCCACAAAATTGGCATTTTGCAAAGGGGTTAGTCCATGGTTTTGGTCAAGAATTTGAAATTTTGTGAACGTTTCCTTTTATGCAAAATACATCCAGAAAAAGTATTTGCTGACGTTCTCGTTAGAAAACAAGCCTTTCTTGACGATATAAACATGGATTTAAAAAGAAGGCAAAATTGGCATTTTTGCAAAGGGGATAGTCCATGATTTTGGTCAAAAAGTTGAAGTTTTTTCATCTTTTGTCTTTATCAAAAATAGATCGAGAAAAAGTGTTTGCTGACGTTCTACATAAAAAAGAAGCCTTTAACGACTATAAAAACAACTGTGTACGAAAAACGCAAAATTAGAATTTTTCCAAAGGGGCTAGTCCATCGTTTTGGTCAAAAATTTGAGATTTCTTCAACTTTGATTTTTATGGAAAATAAACCAAGAAAAAGTATCTGGGAACGCTCTTGTTAGAGAAAAGTTTCTTTAATCCTTTGTAACCCGCTGTAACCCCTTGTCACCGCCTGTCACCCCCTGTAACCCCCTGTAACGCCCTGTAACCCCTTGTAACCCCCTGTAACCTGCATTCCCATGACATAGATCGTGAAAATAAATCGTGAAAAAACGATTTTCGACGTTTTATATAGCAAACAAGTTTTTCTGCACAACAAAAACATCGGTTTCAAAAACCCACAAAATTGGCATTTTTGCAAAGGGGTTAGTCCATCGTTTTGGTCGAAAATTTGAGATTTCTTCAACTTTTATTTTTATGCAAAATAGACCAAGAAAAAGTATCTGGGAACGCTCTAGTTAGAGAAAAGTTTCTATAATCGTTTGAAACCCCCTGTAACCCCTTGTCCCCCCCTGTCACCCCTTGTAACCCCTTGTAACCCCATGTAACCCCCTGTAACCCCTTGTAACCCCTTGTAACCCCCTGTAACCCCTTGTAACCCCCTGCATTCCCATGTCATAGATCGTGAAAATAAATCGTGAAAAACGATCTTCGACCTTTTATATAGCAAACGAGCCTTTCTGGACAATGAAAACATCGGTTTCAAAAACCCCAAAATTGGCATTTTTCCAAAGGGGTTAGTCCATGGATTTGTCAAAAATTTGAAATTTTGTTAACGTTTCGTTTTAACCAAATTACACCTTGAAAAACTATTTGGTGAGGTTCTTGTTAGTAAACAAGCCTTTTTAAGACAATAGAAACCTGGGTTTTAAAAGAACGCAAAATTGGCATTTTTCCAAAGGAGATAGTCAATGATTTCGGTCAAAAAGTTAAAGTTTTTTCATCTTTTATGTTTATCAAACATAGATCGAGAAAAAGTGTGTGGTGACGTTTTAGATAGAAAAGAAGTCTTTAAAGACTGTAAGAACATCTGATTATGGAAAACGCAA
>NC_133209.1:4632107-4657107 GCF_958299795.1 Porites lutea
GGGGTTACAAGGGGTTACAGAGGGTTACAAGGGGTTACAGGGGATTACAAGGGGTTACAGGGGGTTACAAAGGGGTACCAGGGATTACAGGGGGCTACAAGGGGTTACAGAGGGTTACAAGGGGTTACAAGGAGCTACAGGGGTTACAAGGGGTTACAGGGGATTACAAGGGGTTATAGGGGGTTACAAGGGGTTACAGGGGGTTGCAAGAGGTTATAGGGGGTTACAAGGGGTTACAAGGGGTTACAAACGGGTACCAGGGATTACAGGGGGTTACAAGGGGTTACAGAGGGTTACAAGGGGTTACAGAGGGTTACAAGGGGTTACAGGGGGTTGCAAGAGGTTACAGGGGGTTACAAGGGGTTACAGAGGGTTACAAGGGGTCTCAGCGGGTTACAAGGGGTTACAGAGGGGTTACAGAAAAACTTGGTTCCTAGCTAGAACGTCCCAAGACACTGTTTCTTCGTTTATTTTGAAAAAAAGATTTAAAGTTGAAGACATTAATTTTCTTGATGAAAATGATGGAGTAACCCCTTTGGAAAAAGGAAAATGTTGCGTTTTTCATTATGAGATGTTCTAAAAGTCTTAAAAGCTTTCTTTCGCGATCTATTTTTGATAAACGCAACGATGAAAAAACTCACTTTAACTCCTTTCGAAAAATGAAAATTCTGTGTTTTTTTTTTAAGCTGATGTTTTCATAGTGCAGAAACGCTTGTTTTCTATATAAAAAAATCTCAATTTTTTCAACCAAAAGCCTGGACTACCCTCTTCGGAAAAATGTAAATTCTGCCGCTTTTTAAACTGATGCTTTCTCTATAAAACGTAAAAAATCGTTTTTTTTTTTCACGATCTATTATCACGTTCTATTACATGGGATCCAGGGGTTATAAGGGGTTACAGGGGGCTACAAGAGGTTGCAGAGGGTTACAAGGGGTTTACAGAGGGTTACAAGGGGTCAAGAGAGGTTACAGGGGGTTACTAGGGGTTACAGAGGGTTACAAGGGGTTACAGAGGGTTACAAGGGGTTACAGGGGGCTAAAGAGGGTTACAAGGGGTTACAGGGGGTTACAAGAGGTTACAGGGGGTTACAAGGGGTTACAGGGGGTTACAAGGGGTTACAGGGGGTTACAGAGGGTTACAAGAGGTTATATAGGGGTTACAGACAAACTTGTTTCCTAACTAGGACGTCCGAAGGTACTTTTTCTGGGTATACTTTGAAATAAAATTGAAAGATGAAGATATCTCAATTTTTTTGACGAAAATGATGGAGTAACCCCTTTGGAAAAAGGCAAATGTTGCGTTTTTCATTAAGAGGTGTTCTAAAAGTCTTAAAAGCTTTCTTTTCTATCTAGAACGTCAGTAACAATTTTTTTCGCGATCTTTTTTTGATAAACACAAACGATGAAAAAACTAACTGTAACTCCTTTCAAAAAAAAAATAACCGATGTTTTCTTAGTGCAAAACGGCTTCTTTTCTAAAAATCAGAAATCGTTTTTTTTTTTTTTGGACGATCTAATATCACGTTCTATTACATGGGGATACATCGGCTTACAGCGGATTACAGGGCCTTAAAGCGGGTTAGAAGGGGTTACAGGCGATTACGAGGGGTTACAGTGGGTTAAAAGGGGTTACTGGGGGTTAAAACGAGTTACGGAGGGGTTACAGAAAAACGTGTTTTCTAACTTAAACGTTCACAGGCAATAGTGTTTATGTCACCGGGCAATAGCTCATTTTAATATTGATGTTGTAGATGTAATATGCAACTGAGTATATATATTTTTTAACATAATTAGTGTCTCCAATTAGTGTGTAAACACTAGAACGACTAACACTTTAACAAAGTTACTTACTTTACCTTATCATTTGAAACCAAAGTTTGCGGCTTTTTTTGTCGTTGCCGGTATGGCATTTTCTGCTTTTTTTTTTTTTCGTCAGTAGAAATCTCGCGAAATCTACTTTTTTCCGCCGCTTTGTCCGAGAGAAATTTTGTTGTTTTCCATATAAGTTCAACTAAGGTATATGAGCTGATAACCGAGAGTGAGGGAACCAATCAGAATGCTAGAAATGCATTATCTGAGGTTTAAAATTTAATAAATGGGGTTACAACGCGTTACAAGGGGTTACAGGGGCCGGGCTTACAGCGGGTTACAAATGGTTACAGGGGGTTACACGGGGTTACAGAGGGTTACAAAGGGTTACAGGGGGTTACAAGGACGAGCCAGTTATTTTAGTTAAGACATTTATGAACATTTCATAAGCGCTTTAAGTTTAAGCTTTCACATCCGTGCTGAGGGGATAAGAGATTCCTTCGAAAAAACACAGACGGTCTGCTGTCTACCTACCCCTTTGACATCCGAGGCATGTGTCGAAAGGGCTGTCGTTAGAGCTCCTGTACTATGCAGTGGGTCATCAAAATATGACATATCCTATTGAAAAAGATGGATGAACAATCAAGAGTTTATAGACACCTTCACTGTTGCTGCTACCAAGTACCAGCTTAACCGACGTTTACCGATCAAGAGGACTGTAACTCTCGAAATTTACTTCCCTTACTGTTTCAGTCTGTTACAATGCGCTCACAACGGTGCTTAAAGCACCTGACAGAGATAAGATCAAATCGATTGACTGACCTGTCTTAAAATTGCTTGAAACGCCATCTTCCTCAGCCGTAAAGTAAGCAACTCCCCAGATTTGGCAAACATTACGGTCTTTAGAAAAAAAGGTTTAAAAGAGAATTATTCATCTAAAAGGCTCCAGCCAAAAACTAAATGAGCATGAATTGATCCCTTAGTTTAGAAGTTATCTTTCTGAAGTAAAGAAAGCTAGAACAATACTTGACCTGGATAAAATGTGTAAAAAAACTTGTAATACCGACAGCAACATACATGAGAGACCAGAACTCGGATTCCTTTTTAATCTTCTGTGCATCTCGAGACGTGAAGACCTTAAAAAGGAACAGAACAAGAATATGCAGAAATTAGTCAACGGTCGAAGCTTTCAAATTATGTTTCTGTCAACTGGCAATCCGTGCAGTCGGTAACTTAGCTCTGAGCAACTTACTTTCACTTACAAAGATAACCCATATTATTGAAGTTAATTTAAAACTCACCCGAACAAGTTTTGTTTGGAGTACCAATCGAAAAAACAAATCTGTTGGACGCACACCCTGTAAATTGTAGTTTGAAATTTGTTTACCCACAAAGCCCTTAGGAGTTCTTATGAACTCGTTTAAACGTCTCCGTGCGTTGCAGATCGAATTGGAATTTGGAAGTGTTCATTTTTTAGGAGAGAGGAAAACCGGAGTACACGGTGACAAACCTCTTGGGGCGAGGGAGAGAACCAACAACAAACTCAACCCACATATAGCTTTGACGCCGGGATTTGAACCCGGGCCAAATTTGTGAGAGGTGAGAGCTCTCACCACAGCACCACCTTTGCTTCCTCCCACACCATGTACACATGCTCATCTGGAGTGCACGTATTATATATAAAAATGTTCCACTTGAGTAAATCAGAAGAACAGAAAATTCAAATTCTTGATCCCATGGAATCCGGATTACTACTAAGTGACTTTTAGTTCGGCCATTTTTGTCAAATCAACAGCCATCGCCATAACGCAGTCAAACAGAACCAACGTAGTTACAAATCAAATATTATGACCAAGACAACAAATGATGCCACACATATTATCATCCACGGGAACCCATTAACTGGCGTGTAAAAAAAATGTCTAACGAACACTTCCATCATCAAGTCGAATATTTATAATATATCTTAGTCTGAAATGTCATCTGTCTCTTCACCCCATCCCACCCCCCCCGACAGGCGCCGGTTGAGGGTTGGGGGAAGAGACGGGTGACATTTCAGACTTCAATAAATCTATCCAGCACAAGAAAAATAACCGTCTTCACTCACAGTGAGGAGTTCGGATAAGAGTAATGCAAATGCAAGTGGTAAAAGGCCATTGATTATGGCGGCAAAACTTCCAAAGAAAATGTAAGGCCATTCCGGAGTGTTCAACTTCAAGATGCGTATAAATGGAGCAGGTTCCACTTCTTCTTCTAAAATCTTTTCTTCGCCACCTTTGTCTTTCTTATCCTAAGGCAAAGACACCAAATAATAATTATTTATGTTATAAAATCCCTTCTATCTGTATGTTAAGATATTTAGCATGGAGTGCTTTATAAGTTAGCCGCTAAAGACAGGAGAGAGTGTCTTTCCAGGCCATGCGAAGGTCAAGGCAATTCTCAGAAAGCCCAATTAGCCGGCGTCAGTAGGTAGCGGTTTGTTTGGCGAGAGGTAAAAAAAAAAAAAGAAAAAGAGAGCTGGCAAAACGCTTCGCGCCTGAAGATTCGGGAAATTATTGGAATTTGGACAAAGTGCGTGTGAAATTATTCCCTTATTTCACTCGTCACCATTTGATTCATACATCCATACTTAATCATGCGTAGGTTGAGCATGATCATCCGGGTTAACGTAGTCCTGAATAGACCTGTTGTTGCCAGTGACTGACGGTCCGGCAACTTGTGCGGTGGTCTTCTTCAGAGTCAAAGTGAATTGTATCACGTCAGCTAATGGTATTAAAAAAAATTGACCTCATTGGTCAATAAAGTCTTGATGTCATTTGTCGTCTGTCAGTTATTGGCTATGGAGACTAGTTATGTCACTGGTGCGTTTCGATCGATCCGTCTATTGGCACAGTCAAACAGTCGTTTATTTTTAGTCAAACTGTCGGTTGTCCAGTCACTCTTTCATAGTCAGGTCCTGGGTTCAAAATTTTAACAGCCATATTCAACCATGACGCATCCTTCATAATGCAGTGTTTACCTCTGCCTTATCCAGCATTGAACCTGCTCTTAACTTTCCTGGGACAGGACCTTCGCGTTCACTATCGCTTGACATGCGTGAAACACTACGAAAGTAGTTGGCTGGTGCTGACGACACTGCAAGCAAATGAAAAAAAAAAAGTAAAAAATCAAGCTTGCTTGATCAAAGCACTGGTAACCACCTTGCTTCATATCTATTCTTTAGAAGTTTTGGCCGTGGTCATTTAATTAGGTGTTCGAGTAAAAATTGTACTCACTACCTGATACCGAGTCGAAAAATATATCTTCCAACGTATCCATAAGAAGATTAAAATTAATATCTTACTATCAAAAACGATCACTTTATTATTCCCTTGCGCAGTCACGCTTTGAGCTCTTATGGGTAGAAACCCACTATTGACAGTAGATAATGGGACGAGTGTCAAATATTACGGATGAACGAACCTGAAGTTCTCACTCCCTTTCCTTCACTACAATTCGTCTGTTCATTAATTTCATCGTCATTGTCCTCATCTTCACCTTCTTCCTCCTGCTTGAAAATCTACAAAAAAAAATACTCCAGAGGCTCAGCGAATATGTTATGCCGTTAAAATGGTCGGGTTCAAAGTTTACAGAAGACATGGTCACACTAACGAAAGCAACAACTATCAGCTGTTGCTGAGCAGTAGCAAGAAAGAATATAATTATACTTTACTGAAACTGCCCGTAATTCAAGTGGCCGTTTAGGAACTATAATGACAGCCTCAGTGCAATAAGTTTCCGTATTTTCCACCTTTCGCTTTTCTCTGTGGTTCTGAATGGTCTTCCATTAAAATACGAGGACCATTTGTTTGGGTTTTGGACAAACCAACGGCCTTACCTGATCTATGTTGAATATTCTGGTTTTAAAAATTACCAACGGTGGAAGACATAGATGGAAGGAACGCATCATCATCGTTTGGAAGCATTTTGATATTAAAGGTCTCAATACGTTTTCTGTTTATTGTTCATAGTAGAAAACTAAATCAAGACGCCGTAGTAGCGTATATTTAGGCCTCTCGATGTGTTTTAGCGTTTCTTCAGTTAGTTCTGAAAACACTGTAAATTTTAAACACCCGCAGCGTTCGACACTCAGTTAGTCGAAAGGGTGAGCGACAATTTCCACTTAAGAGTCTGATATCACTCAGCGGTACGGTACAGGCGCGTTAGAGTTCCATTGCATCACTCGCTCTGCAGATTTGGACTTTGGCATCTGAAATGAAACCTGAATTAAATCATTTATAAGTTAAATGAAGGCATACATACCTGAAGCGTAACAAGCTGTCGATATAGTCCATCAATATTCATGAGTTCATCATGACTACCTTTCTCGACGATCATGCCTTCCTGAATAACTGCAATTAAGTCAGCATTCTGGACTGTCGAGAGGCGATGGGCAATCACAATAGTTGTACGACCTTGACGTGCCTGTAAGAGATAACATTGGCAATAATAATTTATTATTATTAGCATTCTCGGGATTATTAACCTTTTCCAAATTAATCACAGCCGTAAGCACAAACCTAGCGCGTCCGCCAAGATGACCAAAAAAACAACTTGTTGACCGTATTCATAGTTTCAACTTTGCTGGTTGTACGACCCTGGCGTTTTGAGACTAAAATCCGAAATACCAGCTTTCATCTCCAGTTATCTGAAGGTTGCACTTGACTTTAACAAGGTGTAAACACATCACAATTTCAAATAAAATTTAAAAACGTTCTGCAATCGGGTTTATGTACTAAGCCACTTCTAATCTCTTTTTTACGCATCCTCAGCCAATAAAGGCATTTTACAACTGTTCCGTTTTACTGGTGTTCTAACTATTAGTAAGATTTCCGCTGGACACACTTTCATTGGGAAACTCAAATTTACTAAGTATACCTCAAAAATGTTTGTAATACGTTAATAATCTGAATGCAAATTTCTTACTCGATCCAGTGCAGCTTGTACAATGGATTCACTTTCACTGTCCAAGGCCGAGGTTGCTTCATCCAACAACAATATCCTGGGATCTTTTACGAGGGCTCGTGCAATAGCGATACGCTGCTTCTGCCCTCCACTTAACTGAGTACCACCTTCACCAACAAGAGTATCATAGCCCTGATAGAAATAACAACAACAACAGTAATAATCAGAATCTTGATAATCACATAACTAAATGTACTTTAGGTCAATGGAAGGTTACACTTCAGATAAGTAGCGGTCACTTACGAAAGAGTTTCTAAAACAGTATTTGACTGGGAAACAACACGGTCATTTTCAAAGTGATCGCTTACGAGAATGGTAAATTCGTCACCAATTTTCCCTTCCTTAGTTTTCAAACGTGATCATTATTACGCGTTACACGATAAGTCACATGAAAACCACAAGATTTTCGTTGGGCGAAATTTTCATTTTTTCCTAGGTATCCTAGCGAGGCAGACAGCTAAACGGTCATACATTTTGCACGCACTCCAGACCTCTAGACCTAGACTCTAGACCCTGGACCTAGATCAGGTAGCCGTTGGCTACTTACATACCTAATACAGGCGCTAAGTGTTTCTCACATGTACCCAAACTAGATCGACTAACCTTGGGAAGACTCCTGATAAAGTCATGAGCATTCGCCATCTTTGTTGCTTTTTCTATTTCTTCCTGTGTCACATCCTCCTTGCCGTACCTGATATTCTCTGCTATTGTTGTGTCGAAAAGAACAGGTTCTTGACTTACAACCCCAATGTGCTGACGCAACCACTTTAAGTTCAGACTGGGAATGTTATGACCATCAACAGATACCTTCGCATATAGAGGCAGCAAATTAAACGTATATACAGAAGAACGCACGAGTAAGTTTTAAGCAGATGTTTATTATGACCTTGTTGTCTTAAACCACACAGCCACAAATCATAATGATATTAACAGACGACTGACTTTATCTTTCTCTTGTTCATTAAGGGTGATGCGGGCATTGCCCTTGTTTCTTTTTTTTTTCTTTAACGCACATGTATGTTAAGGGAATATATAAAGGAACAACCACCAAACATTCATGGTGGGGGGAGGGGGGGGGGTTAGCATTCAGTCGCATCCTCTCCTTACGGAGAAAAAGAAGACTCCCATTGTGGTCAAAGAATAAGCTATAAAGGCACTCAACTGCCGAAAATCAAATGACGAAAAGCTTCAAGCCATGAGAATACGACCAGGGGATAGTCTAGACGAAGTTATTTATGATTTTACCAGCCTTTAATAACACAGATAAGAGCTAAACTTTGAAGAGTTAGAAGGTGGAAGGGGGCGGAGAGCGTCTTACCTCACCGCTACTGGGATCGTAAAACCTCTGCACGAGCTTGACCACTGTGCTCTTTCCGCAGCCACTTTCACCCACTAAGGCAACAGTCTGTCCGCTGTCTACAGTCAGGTTCAAACCATTCAAAATCTTAAAGGAACAAAGCACGAGAAAAAGTCACTAAGGCTATGCCACACAAATCCGAACAAGTTTGCAAATGCTGCACCAAAACTCGTCTTCGTGTTTGTCTCCACGAGAGCGTGATATTGTTCCGTTTATGAACTCATCCACTCTCGCGAAGCTGTTCTAATATATAGTTCACGGGTGCGATTACAACTTAAAGGGACTATGCGTGAAGAGCATATTGCTGGTTTAGGTCAATTCTGTGCGGAAGTCATTAACAATTTTTCACAGCTTCAATATAGGTCCACCCTTGCCATCCATATAGTCTTAAATAACAAGACGCTAACTTTGACGTCGCAGTGTTATGCGCAGTAGGCGATACGCAGTGCAAAACAAGGGAATCACTTTAAATGGACCAGTGGGGACATGCCCTGAAGGTCATATACGCGTATTTCACCTTAGCTCTTAATAATATCGGCTGATTAACCTGAGAAAGAAAGATGAATGAAAAATTCATAGACACTGGTAAGCTATCTTTCTCCATTTCATATTAAATACCTTCACGTCTGGTCTCGAAGGATAAGAAAATTCGATGTTGTTAAAAGTTATATCTCCTTTAAAAGATTCATGCTCGATGACTGTTCCCTCAGTGGAACTGGAGTCGAATGGGGGAACCTAGCGAGTGAAAGAAAACAAAAAAAGAGCGTCAGCAAGTTCTACATGTATAACCACACTGAAAATTAAAAAGATCTGTTTCAGCCCTTAACCCTTTACGTCCAAGGAGCAACCAAAGTCAATTTTCTCTTAACGTCATCTATACATCATCGAGAGAAAATGTTGTGGGAATTACTGAAATGATCACCGATAGGAAAAGCTTTGATCAGCAAACAAATTCTCTCAACCAATTCTTTACGGAAATGCACGGAGATCAGTCTGGAGAATTTGTGTTTGGATATTGGGGCTTAAAGGGTTACGTGCAAATAGACCGCTTTCACATGACGTCACGTCCGACATATTGGTGTCCCAAGACAATAAAACGGCGGCCATGTTGGTGTTCTAAATTAGTCTGTGGGAGTTGAACCTTCTTTTGATATAAAAACTTCCTTTTGTGACGATAAATTTGCAAAACTGTTGACCACGTCACTGAAAACGCTTTTTTAGTTGCAGGCCCAAATCTGATGGATTCAGTCTTTTCTGGAGCCAATTGAGCACAATTCGAAACAGCCACATCCAATTTGGAAGAAGGAGAATCCTGATAGCAGAAAGGTGAGAATCGAACTCACGAACTTCCGAGTTCTAGTTCGGCTGCTCTAACCACTGAGTCCCCAGAGGCTATGGCGAGCAGGGTCGGAATTTAATTATAACTACACCAGGTCATAGAGGACTGTATCGAGGACTTGCTCGAAATATCGGTTGTCCACCAGCGTACAAGACCAAGACTGTACACTATCATTTGAAAGAAGGAGAATCCTAGTACCAGAAAGCTCAGAAAAAAAAATTCCGACCTCCAGCTGAGAATCGAACTCACGATCCTCCAAGTTCTAGTTTGGACGCTCTAGCCAGTGAGCCACTAGAGACTCTATAGCGAGCAGGATCGGAATTTAATTATAACTACACAAGTCATAGAGGACTGTATCAGGGACTTGCTAGAAATCGGCCGTCCAACAGCGTAAAAGACCAAGACTGTACAATATAGTTTGGGAGATGGAGAATCCTGATACCAGAAAGCTCAGCGAAAAATTACGAGCTCCAAGTGAGAATCGAACTCACGACCCTCCGACGACTTCAAGTTCGGATGCTCTAACCACTGAGCCACTGGAAACTCTACGGCAAGCAGGGACGGAATGCCTAGTCCAGCCCATGCTGGAACTAATTTCAGTCCGTGGGTCCAAATCAGCCCAAGGTAATTGGACTGAAATGTATTTACCCGGATTAGAGAGCCAAATTAGACCCCCAAAAAAGAACTGTATTTAACTTACCCAAAGCGCCCCATTTTTAGCGCATTTTTTTTAAATTTACAATGTATTTGTCCACGTAAACATATTTTCTTCTGATCATTTATGACTTGTAGACCTGATTGCCGTCTCTTCTGTGATCGTCTGTCGTTGCACCTGGCTGTTAGTGCAACATCTTATTAATAGAGCTCGTTGATTAATATATTTCCCCGGGTAAATTCTTCGTTGCAAGCTAACGCTAGCTGACTAGATAAGGAACATTAAAGTAAACAATGATCCAGCGGAGGCTCTGTTTGGTAGTGTAGCTGGAGAGCAAGAATATGACCGGAGGATTTCAAACACTAAGCAAGGGTGGAATAATAGTCCTAAACTGCCTTTAAACAACATTTACATCTTTTTACCCTGTCAATTATGAGAAACACTTTGTATGCTGCTCCTCGTGCTGTTACTATGGCTTGAAAGTTAGGGCCTGCTTGACCTAGTTGCATGGCACCGATCACCACGGAGAAAAATACCTAAAGACAAAAAACAGAAAACAGATTATTTCGTGACATACAGAAAACGAAGAACTGCTACAGAGGTTTCATTTGAATGTGCGCACCATACGAAAAAGTTAGAGCTACATGCGCAGTAAAAAACAAATAACACCATGTGGAAGCATTGCTGTAGTGTTTTAATTTTAATGGTCGCGTCATAGGATTTCGTCCACAGAATCAACAGCAGAAACTACAGTAACTATCTTGTTATATAATTCTGGGGAACAAATAGCATTAAAAACATCATTTCTCTTACAATAAGCACGTCTCCACCGTTCATTTCCTGATTTATTATCAACTTTGCCCCGTACCTGTAGATAGTGAGGAAAAAGAATTTCGAGTGATTTTTCTGCTTGAGTTCATGCTAAATCATGACAAACCTCTATTGAGCGGCCAACTTCCATTAAGCGGCCTCTTACCGGTACCCCTAGGGTGGCCGCTTGATGCAGGTTTAAACCATTGTATTTCATGAGTTTTAGTGATAGGTCGGGGGCTGGAGAGAGGTCCCTCACCTTTGTCCCAAACACTGGGTGGGAACTTAGTCTACAAAGCTCTCAAGAGACGCACGATGGGCAAGGCCATTCCGTGCGTTTGTGTGTCACAAGTGTTCTGTGCATTACTAAGAAGCGCATGTCGAGGGCGTAAATAAAGAAGGCAAATTTAAGGCTTTGTAGTGTAACGAGAAACAGGCGTCTGAAGGCGAGTAAAGAACAAATACAACCTGTGGGTTGGGAGCTCCTCACTTGCAGGAGAAGTAGCAATCTAATTAAATTTCGAAAGGGACAAAAGACATAACAAAAATTTAACATACTTACCAGAAGGCCAGAGCGTAGCTACCGTAAATGATAATTTGAAGAAAGCCGATTCCCAGACCCATCAAAACACCCATCTTCACACCGAAGTCTCGTGCTTCTCCCAGACATGACGAATACCTGAAATTTGAAAACATATAGCATAAAATTGTAAACGTGACGAACCCAAAAAAAACAAGGGAGGTCTTAATCCCTTTTTTTATAATAATTTAATATGCAGATGTAGCCACAGCTAAATGCGAAGCTTACGTCAATGCACTGCAACGGTAATCACTTGGACGATAATAAAAAACGGCCTTCTCTCCCAACACATTTGGAAACAGATTTGGAATGAGCCTGTGATAAATTTACGGCTAATAACTGGTCAGCTGAAAACTTCAAAAACAAGTGGCCTAGAGAAGTTGACATCTGAGCCCGCGGATACAGTCATGTGATACTGGTTAGCGTATACCCTGTTTTGACAGCTATCAACTGAGCTAAACACGAAGGTCTGAAATCAAGTTAAACGCAGGGCTTCGCTATTATCAATTATGGTCACACAAGCAAGTCGATGGAAACTTTTAAGACGTGTCCCAAGTGAGACTAATTGCGTCACATAGGGACAAAGATAAGGAGGAAAATGAAACTCCGTGGTGAAAGAGAACGAAAAATACAAAGATACTTGCAACAAAGAAAATTATGGTTAGTGTGCTTGATGGTTAACTCGGAACTAAAAAAAGTTTAAAAATTACGTTTCGTGAAGTAAAATATTTCCGAAAACCAATGTTATAATACAATATTATTTGAAAAATACTTAAGTTGTTAAAATACCAGAATAATTTGAATAGTTTAGTTGCAGTTTCAAAAAAACTAGCGGCTTCAAAATGGCATTTGTAACTTCAAAACGGTCGTCAATCGTCAACGCTACAGTCATCGATAAACACCCTTCAAAGAGTGAGAATTTTGGTTGTCTGTTCACCTTTTAATTTCTTCATTTTCGCCTCCAAAGGCAGCAACAGTTCTTATGGATGATAATACTTCTACTGCTACGCTCCCAGCTTTGGCATAAGCATCTAGCCCTTTAGTTGTAAACGCAGCCATCACCTGCAACATTCAAAATGATCAACAAGGAATTACGAAAACTTGCAGTTCCAGTTAGTATTACGTTTAGCAACACAGTTGTAGGGGATTGGCAACAAGGGAACAAGGGAGGGGATTGGGGAGAGAGGGTTAGGGACGCCTGCTATAAGAAGCCCATATTGTTCATTTCTGCGGACGTAAGCGTCGCTGTCGCCCATGAGAGGAAAGTCTTTCCTTTCGTAAAACAGTAGATCGAAGACGAGATGGCGGCTGAATCTTGTTACGACCCAACATTTCGCGCTCATTTTTTGAGCAGCAGGAAAAGGTCAGAATGGTAACTTTTCGTAAATCAATTATCCTATACATATTTTAACCTTCTCAACAGTATAACTCTGTAATTGAACTTGATCGTTTCAGGAATAAAGTGGTTAATTTAGTGTCGATTTTGCGTGAAACTGCATTTTCTGCAATTACACCCTTTCGCCTGCTTTTTTTCGCCTTTCTACCCACATTAAGTTAATGATTATTGAAACATATAAGAACACACTTCCGCGTATGAACGGTGCTTTGATGAGGGCTGTGAAAAATCGCCTTCTGCAGTAATTTTAGCTTTCTTCACCGGCACGTCTTCGTTGAGAAATAAAATACACGCAATTCAACTACAGATTTTAATTAATGTAATGATGCCAGTTAGATTGTGTTTTATTTAGTTACACAAAAGAAAAGAAGTTACCTTTCCCAAAATTCCACCTGCAACAACCAGCAATGGAGTAACAGAAATCAGAACCAAAGTGAGCTTCCATCCATACACGAACGCCAAGACGAAGCCCGCTAACACTATCGATATGGCGTGCACGAACATACCGATCTTGTGCCCAATTCCATCAAACACTTGATTCAAGTCTCTGGATAAAAGAAACAGTACAAAGAGTCAGTCACTGAGGTAAAGGTGAATCTATGACATAACCACTAGGAAATAAATGCAAATTCAAACAGTGGGACTGTGGGAACCGCCACCAAACTGAGTAAACCATAACCTGAGTAAACAGTCGACATTTCGCGACGCTACCACTGGTTTTCCCGCGAAATTACGTCTGAGAAACGATTGCAGGAATTCCATACTGATGACGCCTCTCTTCCTAGACTTGGGTAGTGCTTTTGATTGGTTGAAGTAGATTTCCCACGCGGAACGACCAGCGGTGGCGTCGCAAAATGTCGGCTTTTTTCTCCGGCTTCGTGAAACAATAAAATAACCGCTTAAAACATTCTAAGAAGGTATATATAACGCAGCCAATACAAAAGGAAGCACGGATGGGCAAAATTGAAGACTAAAACGGACGCAATTGTTGTTTCTGAGAACGTGTTCGCCTAACGGATTTTCAAAATTCATTTTTGAAGTTTGTAGCGTTTGATATGATTTGAGACAATTTTGTTTGACACAAAGCTGTGATTTTATCATTGGCAAGTAATTTCAAAGTCCATAGCGAATAAGAATGCTTAACGGGGACTTTAAGATGCCACGACGGCGACGACAACGAGAACGTCAAAAAAAGCAATAGGTTGAATAGGCAAAACAACAACTCTGCACCGGCATCACGCATTTTGGTACATTTCTTTGCCGTCACTGCACGGCTACGACGGGAAATTGCCTTATTTCACGTTTTAGGGAGGATGTAAACAAGCGACGGCTAAATTTTCTTTCCTTTTCTGAACTTGAATACGGTTCTTAGGAGGTCGGCTCAAAAAGAGTTCGCTTGCCAGTAAATGGGTTAGAGTAATCGGGATAGAGATTGAAAGAACGCAAATTCACTTTTTAAGCGACGTTTTCGTGGCTGTCGGCGTCGTGGTATCTTAAACTCCCTATTAAAAAATGAACTATACAGCCGAGCAACGAGACGCTGGACGGTTGCGCCGCTTCGTTGACCATTTATGTAGAAATAACGTCTAGTCTCGAATGCCTTTAGGGAATATAAAACAGTGTGCTCAAAGGGTGTTAGTATAGGTTATAGCATGATTTGTAGTGATATTTGGCATAAATACCACGAGTGATATTTCAAATTGTTATACGTAATTTCACAAACCGTTAGGCGAGTGAAATTTGAGACAATTTTGAAATATCACGAGTGGAATTTATGCCAAATATCACGTACAAATCCTGCTATTATTTGTTTATACCACTACCCGCAGAAGGTTTGTAATTTTCACATGTAGGTATTTCAAATTAAGCAGAAATACAACTGCTCCAAGCCAATCAAATTACAAAAATTTCTCATGTAGTAGTATAACGCGCTAAATCAAACCTGGCATATTGCCTCCCTGAAAAAAAAAATCGATTTTATTTTACTGCTATTATCATTACTACTTAAGGCTGACAACGAAGTTGCGCGCACACTTACTCAGTAAATCGATTGTTGAGTTCTCCCGGTTCAGATGTGTCAAACCAACCAATGTCCTGTTTCAAGATGGAACTGAAGAGAGCAAGACGCATTTTCTTTACTTGCCGCGTAGCAGTTAGGGACCAAAACGCCATCTGTCCATACGCGACGACCAAGTTACCAGCCGCCAGGTAAACATAATACAGAGCAAATTTTGTCATCTCACCATTCAGATCGTAAGTCTGTGTAGCATTGCCGGTTGATGCTTGCTCAAACTCGATAAAGCTCTGGATTAGATCACCAAAGATGAGGAACTGAACGGGAATCGCAGCTCCATGAGCAATTGCCGCTAAAGTGCCCAGGGTTATCAACACAACATCTAGCTTGTCACTAAAACGAAACTAAGACACAATAAAACATCAATTGGTGGGAAGGAATTTGTAAATTACCTCACAATTTTAAGGCGATCATTGACAAATCAGTACGTGATTATCAGTGTTGGACTCAATATTGACCTTTCTCGCGCGCAGAAATTTTCACGCGCGCTCGCGTGCTTCGCTCGCTCTAATATCCTTCACTGATGAAAATTTTGGGACTACTCGTAGTTTAACCGGTATTTGCTATACAAAATTTCTTTCTTCCCTCCGCGTGTCATCTTCCTCGCGCGCGGCTATTTTCAAGCGGGCTTGCGCAATTCACACATTTTACCACCTCTTAGGAAAATGATGGACTACTCGTTGTCGAAACCGTACTTGCCTTCAAAAAATTCTCTCTTTCCTTCACGTGTCACCTTCCTCGCGGTTGGTGAGTTTCACGCGCGCTCCCTAATTCGCTCAGCTTGAGGGACGCCTCCACCCGGTATTTGCTCTCACAGAAAAATTCCCTCTTCCCTCCGCGAGTCATATTCTTCGCGCGCTGCTATTTTGACGCGTGCTCGCCTAATTCGTTCATTTTACCACCTCTTAGGAAAATGATGGACTACTCGTTGTCGAAACCGTACTTGCCTTCAAAAAATTCTCTCTTTCCTTCACGTGTCACCTTCCTCGCGGTTGGTGAGTTTCACGCGCGCTCCCTAATTCGCTCAGCTTGAGGGACGCCTCCACCCGGTATTTGCTCTCACAGAAAAATTCCCTCTTCCCTCCGCGAGTCATATTCTTCGCGCGCTGCTATTTTGACGCGTGCTCGCCTAATTCGTTCATTTTACCACCTCTTAGGAAAATGATGGACTATTCGTTGTCGAAACCGTACTTGCCTTCAAAAAATTCTCTCTTTCCTTCACGTGTCACCTTCCTCGCGGTTGGTGAGTTTCACGCGCGCTCCCTAATTCGCTCAGCTTTCTATCCCTGAGCAAAAACAGGGACTACTCGTAGTCGAATCGGAACTCTGCCTTCGAAAAAATCATCTCTCTTCCCTCCACGTGTCACGTGCTCGCCTAATTCGCTCATTTTTATTATCCCTAAGCCGGGAAAAGAGAGGCAATACGCAATTTGCAGCTAGCCCTACTGAAGAGCAAAAATCGCACTGGGACAAGACAAAGGAAATTACCAATTAAAATTATGCATGCCTTTTGTTGCTCTCCAGCATGGAAGTTTTGTACCACGTGAATGGCTACCGGCAAAGGGCCTATTCGTAGGCGAATGGGTACTTTCATTAACGTGTCACCTTTCTCGCACGCTCGCTCTCCTATCTCCTAGGAAAACGAGGATCTACTGGTAGTCTATTGAATAGAGCGTTTTCACTCACGTGGTCAGCATCTATGCTAATTTATTGGAACAAAAGAATGCATTTACATGAGAAAATAGTTCAACTCCCAGAGGATTTTCTTGGTACACCAACACGGTCGCCGTTTTATTGTTTTGGAACACCAATATGGCCGCCGTGACGTCATGTGTAAACGCTCTATAAATTCAACCGTTATGGCAGTGAGGTTGATCCATTTACGTCGAGATACGAGGAACCACAAACTTGATGATGATACTTTGAGTTTATTTTAACGGCATGTGAAAGTATCTGAAATTACAGCCGGGCTAGTCATCCCTTCGTGCTGTTTGTATGGATTTCCATTTTTTACTGAAAGCTCTCCCTGAACACAGCACTGGGTGGAACTGGCAGTGGTCTTCCACTCCTAAACTAGCCTGTTTCAGGCTCCAACATAGTAACTTGCAGAGATTGCAAAAACTAATGAGAAAAACGCGCAGTCCATGCAACGAGTATGAGTCAAGAACCCTAGGAACGAGGTTGGTATCCCCCGGGATTTATTCAAACAAATGGCTGAATCGTTTTAAAACATGATTCACTTTTCAAAAACAAGTCCCGTCAAACCACCACAAAGCGACAGTTACTGACAAAACTGATGAGTTTAAGAATCTTGTGAATATCATTTGAGCGGGTATTTTTTTCGTTATGACAGTTCAATAAAAGTTATTTAAGCCATTGGCGAACGGAAATTCTCTCCTCATCAGTTCATAATCAAGTTTGCTGGTTAGATTTTAGCCTATGAGCAAGCTCTCCATTCGGGGCAGTCGCGGGAATTCACGATAGAGTTTTCTGTCGGAGAATCGTTCAACCAATGATCGAAATTAAAAACCTCTGCTTGAAAGAAAGTTCGATAACTTACCAGTTGGCCAAAAGAAACTATGGGTGGTTTTTCTTCTGCTTCTTCCTTTTTCTTGTCGTTACTAAAACAAAAAAAAAGTTAAGAAAATAAAGTTTTGTCTCTTTTTTAAGTATACGGGAATGGGCTGCTTTCTGCCTGATGTTGGAAATTTGCACGCAATGCAAATAGTGTCAATAGTAGCGCTAACTATGACGGGGGAACAAAAGTACATATCACTGTGACTATCACTGTGACGTCACAGTGATATGTGTTTCCTCGAACACATATCTCCAGTGAAATGTATCTCCCCTACCCAGGAAAACATACCACTAGAGATATGTCTTTCCCGGGTAGGGAAACACGTATCACTAGGCATGTGAGTTCGGGGAAAAACATATCACGGGGAAACACATATCACTGTGACGTTACAGCGATATGTGTTCCCCCGTACTATGTGTTTCCCCGAACACATATCCCTACTGAAATGAGTTTCCCCTACACGGCAACACACGTCACTACGGATACGTTTTCGGGGAAACACAAGTGATCAAACCCTTTCAGTGTACTTTCCTGGCTAAATTTAATTAAAGCTTGCAGAAAACAAACACTATTTGAGATTGCATTTCCTTGCATCGTTAATACTGGTGGTTTAAGAAAAATTTTCCGACATTTTTATTACAGAAACAGCGCGGTGCATGCATGGTGTTGTTTTCTCGTGCGTCAAGACTAGGCCAGGAGCTACTGATACTGTGACGTTACAGTGATACGTGTCCCCCCGAACACATATCCCTAATGAAATGTGTTTCCCCAAAAGGGGAACAAATATCACTGGGGATATGTGTTTCCCGGTTATGGAAGACATATCATTAGGGACAGGTGCCCATGACTAGCAGCGTCTATCTCCACTGATTTCTGGTGTCAACCCTTTATCGAGTAGATCAAATAAAACGGCTAGCTTTGAGCTAAAAGTGTCATATTTCCGCGAGTCTCGTAAGTCACTGTGAAAAATAAAGGGGGACCAAGGTGAAATCAGGAGACTTTCCTTCCACCGTTTTCTTTTTCACCATACGTTTTTTTTCCCGATTTTACAGCCGATGAGATCTGGGTATAATGAAACTAAAGTTAATGATAATATATCACTTTTCGCGCGAAAACAATAGCTGGGCATTCTCAGGAAGGGCATGGATGAAAACGAGAACGACTGGGATGACTTCATTGACGGCGCCTTTTTTGCCACTAACACCAATGTCTCAAGCACGACCAAGTTTAGCTCCTTTATAATGTTTGGTCGTCAAACACGGTTACCATTCGACGTTAAAAAATTTGTGCAACAGGCCGAAAGGAAAATGCTTTGCAAGAGTACATAGACAAGATGGCCACGACAAGAAATGTTATAGTTTTCCAAGGTAGAACGCAACATAACCATAGCTCAGGGGAAACAAAACAAGGCAGCAACGAAAGAGGAAAGCAGGCCTAAATAAGAGCTTTGAGAAGGGAGATGTTGAGCTGCGACGCAACATGCTTCAGAAAAGACAAAGCAAGGTCACAAAATCGAAGATAAGTGGCTGGGGCCTTACCCAATAGAGGAAATTAACTTGGAAAACGGAACATGTCAGCTACGCGGACGAGTTGAGAAGATTTTAAGGCGGAAAACTAATTTGCAACCAGGCCTTCAGTGCACGAAGCACCCCAACAGGGTGATGGAACCAGGCCTCTAGCCAACAGCATGCCCGCACGGGACCCAAACGGAGGGAAGCAACCAGGCCTCGACCCAACCGCATGCCTGAACAAACCATAAACGCCGTGTTTACACAGTCTTCGAACATGTACAAAGAGATGCAGTCCAGCCTCCACCAACCTTCTCACTTTATCAGAAGAGAACCACACATCCACCGTCCTCCACACCCCTGATAAGAAAGAAGCACCCAGCCAGCTGTTACCGTCCTCCACACCTCAACAGAGCATAAAAAGACGAATCAAAGTAGCCTGAATTTCAGAGATTACTTCGAATCGTTTTCTCTTCTGAGCAACGTCTAAATAAACCGGCCGTTTAACGCCGTCCGTTAACGTCGCTTAGCGAAAACCGGGTAGTGATTCTGATCGGTTTATTGTCCAAACATTCGCATAATTACTGCCTGGCATGCTTGCGTAGAGTTCAAAAATTTCCACAATCTTTATCGTAAACAGCAAAATTGTCCTTGTCTTTGAAACTATGAAATGTTAAATTGAATGACGAACAAAGGATCATTGCGGAGAGTTGGTAGGTTTTTCATTTAGAGCTGCTTCGCAGTTTCGGCAGTGACTTTGTTTGTGCGCAGTCTCGTGGGTTCAAGTTATAATTCGACCCTCTTGTCATTTCCACCGTCATTTGTAATGCTTCTGTTAGCTTTTCTTTCTTGTTTCCTTGTTTTCTTTCTTCTTCGTTATGGACCAAATAGCTTCTTTTCAATTAAAGCAAATTGTTGTGTTTTTGAAGTGATTACGATAGAGTTTGATTATTGGATTACATACGTTCAGAGTACAGCATGCAGTTGAAAACATGAACTACAATAAAAAAGAGTACAGCAATTCTGTATCATGTAGACATTTCCAGAAGATACTTCTTTGTTTGCAAGTTGAAGATTGTGTTTTACTTTTTACACGAATTAAAGCAAAGGAGCAGGAACTTCACTAGATGGCATCTTTGTTCGAAGGTGTTTCAAAAGACTTCGGATATTCAAGATGCCTATCCAAATTTAGCTCGCAAAAACTGGGACGCTTTCTATAACTTCCAAAAATTATGCCCTCTTGAAATTGCAAATACTTAAACACACGGTCACAACAACAGCACATGCCGCTTAACATGAACCACGAGCGAATATATTTTGTAAGAGACTTCAGCATTTTAATTCTTAGCTTTCTTTGATATGAAAGGACGGATTCACTTGGAACACGGTGGCATGGCCGTCGCATTTTTTCGTCAGTATTGCTTTTTAGGTTTATCAACAATAAAAATAGCTAAAAATTTGCGTGCATTAGGGTAATGCAACGGATGTACCCGTGTGATGCAAATAATTTGCATGACGGGTAACTAATTTTAGTTACAACGAAAGATTATTAACCTGTCACGTCATCGGAAAGTGATCTTTTTTAAATATTTCATGATAAGGTAAAAATCACGCAATGCAATGAAGTCACTAAAAACAACTCTCGTTCGTTCTTCTTCGTTCGAAGGTGGTTCAGTAGACTTCAGATATCGAAGTTGCCTATCCAAATTTAGCTCGCAAAAACAGGGACACTTGCTTAACGTTACAAAAATCATGTCCTCTTGAAATTGCAAATACTAAAACACACGGTCGCAACAAAAGCACGTGTCACTTCTAAAACATGAACCACGAGCGAATATACTTTGTAAGAGACTTCAGCATTTAACATTCCATGGAATATTAAAAGCTAAAGTAACTGTTCTTAGCTTTCTTTGATATGAAATATGATGGCAATAGCCGTCGCATTTATCCGTCAGTATTTTTTTTAGGTTTGTCAACAATAAAAATAGCTAAATATTTTCGCGCATTGGGGCAATGCAACGGATATACTCGTATGCTGGGAATATTTGATATATATAAAATACAAGAAATTCATGTACATTACCCTCATAAATTTATCAGTTCTTTTCTGCACGCGTGAATCGAAAATAAGGGCGCAGATTCCTCCTACCACTGTTTACAAAACACTCGAGGCAAACTACACGTGCCAAAAGACCTTTTATACAAAGCATCACCGTGCTTTGGCAAATTCTAACCTGTCATCGGCGCCATCTTTAGCATCATCGGTGTCGTTTGCGGATATTTCACCATTCGTTTCGCATTCATCGGGACAAATCTTTACCTCAAAATCGCTAGGATTAGTTTTGCCATCTTCTGCGGCGAGGAGAGGTTCGGCTACTGCTGGTTCATCCATGACTGATTTTATTTGACCGCCGGCAATCTACGGAGTCTTCGCGGTGGCTTGACTAAATAAAGGCAATTTTCGTATCGCCGTTTCAATGGATGGAACTCAAAAACCTTGAGGTTATGATGAAATGATGTCCCTCAAGCAACGTCAGCGATATATGCTCACAAACATTAAGCTGAGCTCAGCTATTAAATTGTGATGTTTCGCGCGCTAGAGACGTCGCCTTCTAAATTTAGACAAGGTTTGCTCGCAAACTGCGCAAGGTGAAAAAGGGGGCTTGCCACATGTCACTTTGAACTTGCTTGGATTAAAATTGCAAGCACAACAAATTATTGCTGCTGTAGTTTTATTCTACTTTGTTTTCCTCTTTTGTAGCTTGTGAGGTGGGGTCTTGTAGATCATCACAGCGGCATTACAATATGTGGCGTAACAGCGTGCTATAAAAATATTTCTAAGGGCATGTTTACGTGGAGGTGGGGGACCCCGGACAGGTGACGCCCAGTTCAAACGTCGAACTTCACATATGCCGAACTTAATTGCTATTTTAGTCGACTAAAATAGTTAAATACGGCATTAGATTAAAACGTCGAATTTAACTCACTGAACTCTGTCGAATTTAACTCTCTTCGCTGTCAATATTCCCAGTAATATAATAATAATTTTCTAAAATTCATTCATTAAGTTCGGCACATGTGAAATGCGACGTTTGAATCAAAAGTCGAACCTAAGTCGAATCTTCGACTGTTTCAGTCGCAGATACGGCAAACGTTGCATTTAATTTAAACAGTCGAATTTAAGTGATTCAAACGTCGCACTTCAAATGCATTTAACTCGCGCGTTAAGTTCGTCACATGTGAAATTCGACGTTTGAACCGGGCCTGAGATAACCTGTCACGGGTCACCCCACCTATCACGTAAATATGGCCAGGCGGGAGACCCCCTCCTAATCGGGTGAACTCTCGTTTACTTTTTAAAGTAAACGAGAAAAAAAATTTCTGGAGAACACCGCTTTAACCACGTGTAAATATTTCGTTAGAGACTTGAGCTTGGGCTTCCTAAAAAGAAAGTTCAAATGAAAAAACATTCACCTAAGAAATCACAGTTTTCAAAGGCAACTTATATCGGATGAGAACAGGCTTGATACATAAACATCTGGAAAAGATCCCTGTATGACTTCAGCAATTCGTAAAACGAAATGGTCCCTTCTATCGACCCGAATTTGCCCATCAAACGTAAAACAAAAGTTTTTTTGTTCCAGGTGAAACCTGGCCACACTGACCGTCGGTCTCCTTCGCAGCCGTTTTTACGTTCGGATAGCCTGCGTAGCTGAAAATTAGCGGGCGAGTGCCATTGCCGCGTGAAGATTGGGAGCAAGTCAAACTGAAATCCCGCCAGCCCTAATTCTTGGGTATTTTGAATAGTCCGAAAATCAGGCGCAAGGGAGTTTCTGATTGACAATAACACGCCAATCAAATGTAATGGATTAGACTGCGTAGCAGGCGCTTGGAAGTAGTGGGCGAAAGAGAGAACGGGCGCACGAGAGGGAGACACGCGAGGGGTGAAGGAGCATCTGCACGGAGGGCCCCCGAAAATCGTTTCAACTCGTATTCTGTGAGTGCGGATATTTCCAATTGGTCGAGAGGCTCCAGAGGGAAAAAGTTACCGCGCGGGGCGAGAAAACTGTCGATCAATAGTACATGGACAACGTAGTGAAGATCTTACATTACACCACTAGCTCCTGAAACCACTAAATTGTATACAATCGAAGTTCAGGTCTCGGAGGTCACTTCAATCTGGTTTAATGGGACTATGTGGCTGTAATCTCAAAGAAAAATTGGAGTGTTCAAACCTTATTCACGATGGAAAGAAATGACATCAGATACGCATTAGCAGAAGTGACGAGAGACAAAAGATTTGTCGAATCGTTGCAATGAAGATCAGAGGAAATATTCTTTGCTCAGGAGAACTTGGCGGCTTGTGTTCTCGTTACTGCAGTAGAAAACGTGTCGATACAGTTTGTGTTCTGAAGTTTAGGTCCGCTTAGTAAGACATGTCTGCTCCAAAAACGGCTACCACTTAGCAATGGCCATTTTCCACGTACTCGTACTTTAAAAACATTTCTACAGCGATCTAACGAGTACCTCAAAGACCGTTGTAATGAACACAGACGACATATTACTCAACCCTACTGGTAATTACACCCATACTGCAGTTTCAGAACACTTTCTCACCAGCAATTCCGACAATCATATGCTTTTGATTCCTATTGAAAAACTTAAAAATGGGCGTGATTCTTTCAGGAAAGCACGTGAAGCCCACCTTATCCATAAAGCAAAGAGCCTCCGGGCAACAATAAACGTGATGAACTGTAACTATATATAGTATATCTTTTAATTTTTAGTTATCTTGTATTTTTAAGTAGCCACACCATACCACGTCATATTATGTAATTTCCGGTCATTATTTTACTTCATATATATTTCTGTAAATTCGTGATATCTCAATGATTATGTTTTCACTTTACTGTTATAAACAATAGTTGTCAAGTGTGATTATGTACCGAAAAAAGTGCAAACACTTTTATAGCTGTAGTTCACCTAACAATAATTTTTTTCAACAATTACCAGCATTTAGTTGTTGTTTTCACTGCAGCATTATCTCCTACCATTGCCATCCGCTCACTATACTACTGACACATTTCATAATTATTATTACATTCGAGGGTGATTAGTCAGCAGTTATCCACTATCATGCCCATTTCTTTTTGACCATAATAACACATGTAGGAAGGTCAAATGGGGTGAACACGGGATGGGACCTATGCAGCATTGGCTAACAACAGCAACCCTATTTAAATCTCAGAAGATCCTTTTTAAAGTCAGAGCATTGGGTTCAAATTTAATCCACAGGAGATTAAGTACATCTTAGCTTCCAGTATTAGACCCACCCTCCCCAGTTTCATGATTTACTTCATTTCTCTCCTGTCCTTCCACCCTTTATGGGCTTCCCCCTCCGAGCTTCGCGAGGTTCTGCGATACACGTATTTCTAGTTTTACTTCATATATATTTCTGTAAATTCGTGATATCTCAATAAACCTGATGAAGACTGGTATTGGCCAGTCGAAATATCGCACAGTCACGTTGTTTGATCAGTCCCTGCAAGTCTTCTTGACCGTGTAACGTTTTCAATTCTATACCGCACCACTTATAAAATGTCAGATAACATAAAGGAAGACATTCTGGTTACTTATTTTTTAGTTATTCATTGTTAAATGAATAATTAATAACATACTTAGTTTTACAAAAGGTATTTTTAATAATCAGTGAAACTAAGCGAAGAAAAAATCGGAACGAACTTTTGAAACACCCTGTAATCGAGTCATAGACCTAGAGTGCCACAGCTCCACTTCAATGCCTTGTAGGACATAGAGGAGCACTCATGCAAAAATTTATCCCGCGTTTTGTGCTTTTTAGCGATCTTTTAATATAATTTCCACCTTATTCC